>NW_025421611.1:0-101108 GCF_011764305.1 Mustela putorius furo
AGGATATCTTGGTTGCTTCCAAGCTTGTCAGTTATGAATATAAAACTACTATAGACATCTTTGGGTATGATGTCATTCGTTGGAAAATACCAAGAACTGCTAATGCTGAATCATCGGGAAGACATATGTTTAGTTTTTGTAACGCAAACTGCAAAGTTGTTGTCCATTCTTTATTCTCCAATAGACATGGAAGAGAAGCATGGAAGAAACCATTTCTGTTTGCCTCCACTCTTCCACTCCTCACCAACATTTCGTTTCTGTTGTTCTGTATGTCAGCGTGTGTTCGGATTCTGGGTATGTAACTGGTGTCTCTTTTTGTTTTAATTGCATTTGCATTTTTCCGGATTGACAAATTTTTTATTATGATTGAAGCATCTTTTTATATTGCTTATTGCCATCTGTAATATTTTCTCTTTGTGATTGGATCGGCTTTCTCTTGCAAGGTCTTTGGCTCATTTTAATCAGGTTTTTCCCCCATGTTGAGTTTTAAAGGGTCTTTGTGTATTTTTGATTAACAGTTCCTTTGCCAGATGTGTTATTTTTGCAAATTTTTTCTCATAGTCTGTGCTTTGCCTTTTCATTCTCTTGGCATTGTGTTTCACAGAGTAGACATTTTTTAAATTCAGTGCTTGTGCTTTTGCTTTTGTAGCTAAAGTTATTTCCAAAACCAAGGTCATTTAAATTTTTTTCTATATTACCATTTTTTCATTTCATTTAAAACATTACCTTACCTCTACATGTTTCATGTTTAGGTTTTAATCCAATCTGAGTTAATTTTGTGAAGAGTGTATATCTGCCTGGATTTATTTTATTTTATTATTTATATTTATTTTTTTTTTATTTATATTTTTACATTTAGCTTCACCATTACTCCAGAACCATTTGTTTAAAAGATTGTATTTTGCTCTCTTGTATTGCTTTTGCTTTTATATTAAATATAAAATATAATTGATAATATATATTCCGTTCCTTTAATCTAGTCTTTCTGTGGTATTACAATATCTTGCTTACAATTATCGTTATGGTGTACTTTTCTTAAGATTTTATTTATGTATTTGATAGAGAGAGAGATCACAAATAGGCAGAGAGACAGACAGAGAGAGAGATGAGGAGAAGCAGGCTCCCTGCTGAGCAGAGAGCCCAATGCGGGACTCCATCCAAGGCCTCTGGGATCATGACCTGAGCCGAAGGCAGAGGCTTAACCCACTGAGCCACCCAGGCACCCCATCGTTATGGTAATCTTTGAAGTCAGTCCTCAGTCTTTGTTCTCCTTCAACACTATGTTGAATATTGTGAGTCTTTGCCTCTCCATATAAACTCTAAAATAAGTTTGTTAATATTAAAAAAATAACTTGCTGGAATGCATTAATTGTATAGATAAACTTGGAAACCAGTGATCTCTTGAGCTTAGAAGGAGATAGACCATGGACATCAGTTGTCACAGTGGTGCCTCTGGCAGAACCTATTGCAAATCCCTAGGCAAAATGAGATCTCAAGGATCTGAGAGAATGTCTAAGAAGTACTTGATACATCCCTTGGGTATGATTTATTGAAGTATCCACCTGTCCTAAAGCTGGGGAATCTAGATTAGGGAGGGAAAATTAGTTATGATAAAACATATCAACAAACATGAATAAATTTTGTAAAACTAATTGTCATGGCTCATATACAATATGACCAACAGAGGGACCATCAAAAGGAAAGCTTCCGTTATGTTTATAGTGAAATTTTTTATTCAAAATAAAGCAGTGAGAGGGGAAGACACAATGAGAAAATTACCATTTTTTAAATGGTAAACTTCTTACAAAATGGAATAGGTTTTATATTCTAAGTAGTATATTGAAAAGTAAAACATTGGGGTGCCTGGGTGGCTCAGTGGTTTGGGCTGCTGCCTGTGGTTCGGGTGATGATCTCAGGGTCCTGTGATCGAGCCCAGCATCGGGCTCTCTGCTCCGCAGGAAGCCTGCTTCTCTCTCTCTCTCTCTGCCTGCCTCTCTGCCTACTTGTGATCTCTGTCTGTCAAATAAATAAATAAAATCTTTTAAAAAAAGAAAAGAAAAGTAAAACATTAAAAAATAAAATTTTAATTTAAAAAAATTATGTAATTTTTAAAAAAGGTTAAAAATAGCAGAACCATTTTTCTTATAACTGGAAAATACATTGTATATATATCTATCAAAAATAACTTGTCGGGCTCCTGGGTGGCTCAGTGGGTTAAGCTGCTGCCTTCATCTCACGTCATGATCTCAGGGTCCTGGGATGGAGCCCCACATAGGGCTCTCTGCTCATCGGGGAGCCTGCTACCTCCTCTCTATCTCTGCCTGCCTCTCTGCCTACTTGTAATCTCTCTCTGTCAAATAAATAAATAAAATCTTTAAAAAAATAACTTGTCATGGGGGCACCTGGGTGGCTCAGTGGGTTAAAGCCTCTGCCTTCGGTTCAGGTCATGATCCCAGGATCCTTGGATCCAGTCCCACATCGGGCTCTCAGCTCATCAGGGAGCCTGCTTCCCCCTCTCTCTCTGCCTGACCCTGCCTACTTCTGATCTCTGTCAAATAAATAAATAAAATCTCTTATAAAAATTTTTAAAAAATAAATTGTCATGTCTGGAATCAGGAGCATATGGAAAAAAATAATATCTGAGGACAATACTTCTGCCATGTTTTGTGCCTTGTTCATATTTTTAAACAGTCAGGCAACTTTTAGCTTTATTGAAATACCTGCTAAGATACCAGCAGTGCCTTTTGGAGCTCTATGACTATAAAAATTAATTGAAAATATTCAAAATGTTTACTATGGTGTCACTATTTAGGGCCACCACCAAGCATGTTTCAGAAGTAAGCATAACTGTTACTCTTCTGTAAGGCAAAAGGGCATGTTTTCAGGAGTTCCATCTGCTGTACCAGGAGGTGAATCAAGTAATGATTTTTGTCTATAAAATAATTCACTTTTCAATCTAACATTCCTCATTCCACATTATAATAATACAAACTAGGAGGACACTAAAACAAACAAACAACTACAACAACCAGCTTTTCCTTCAGTGGAAAAGTAAATAGAACCTTATGAGTAGCCTGAAATTTATTTTTAAATATTTTTATGATAAGCGTTTTTGTTAGAAAACCATATATTTTATATTACTAAGAAATATCAGGCAAAGTTTTAGTAACTTCTAAAAAGTCTAGTTACTTCTATTTATCTATTAACTCATCTCTTTATGAAGTAGAACATGATCACACCTATTGTATCTACCCAAGTTTGTATGCTTCGGTTATTATATGTTTGCTATTTCCTTGCTTAATTTTTACAATATTTGATACATAATAGTATCTTTAAGTCCATCTACGGTTTCACAGAATTTGTTTGAACTTCATAAAAATGTACCATACTTTTTGCACTGTCCTTGCTTTACTTCTCTATTAACTTTCCAAGATTTATTCACTTTAGAGTGTGTAGCTATCATTTATTTTTATTCCTCCATAATGCTATGTTTACAAATTTGTATTTATCTGTACTTTTAAAAATATCTTAATTATATACCATTTCTCATCTCATGTAACACTCATGTTACTTCTACACTTATCAGATATTATGTAACTGAAAACCACAACTCAGCAACAATATAGCACCATTTTTCAAAATTAAATGGCTTACCAGAATTCTTTAATTCTATCCTTTATTTGTATTAGATGACCCTTTATTCTGGTATTTGGCATTGTTCATATGGAGGAAAGCTTATAAGTTGATATTCCATAAATAGAAGGATTTATTATGATTGATTAATTATTTTCATTTAGAATGCATAGAATATGGTTGATTTAATATTTGTTTCTTACTCTCTGCCTGGAACATAGTGCTATCTATGTAATAGCTACTAAAATATTAAGTTAATTACCTAGACTTTAAACTTCATATGAATAGGAATAACATACAGAACTCTTCTCAGATTGGGACACCTGGGTGGCTCAGTCAGTTAAACGCCTGAGCCTTTAGCTCAGGTCATGATCTTAGGGTCCTGGGACTCAGTTCTGCAACAGATTCCCTGCTTAGCCGGGGGAGTTTGCTTCTCCCTCACCCTGCTGCTCCCCCTGCTTGTGCTCTCTCTCACTCTCTCTCTTACAAATAAATAAAATTAAAAAAATAAATTCTTCTCAGATAGCTAATATAGAATATCGTCTTTGTATTCATCAAAGGGAAAGTGCCATATAATAATGAAATTCAGACTACTTCAAATTCATTTTTTAACCAGTAAGAAAGTACTGGAAACAAGCCAAAAATGTCTTTAATGAATTAAAGAAAGAGATTGATTTTTCAATATCTTAATGTTTCTAAAATAAATTGCAAGATTTTTATACTAGATATCATCAGTGTAAATATTCATTATACAAGGATATTCTAAAAATAAACCTGAGAAAACTACTTGACATATATGATGACAAAAACGAGTTTGACAAAAGTCAGTTTGGGTAAAACTTACAACACCTACCACCTGAAACTCTTGTTCTATAATTTAATTATTTTAATTTACAAAAATACAAAAATAATATATCAGAGTAAGTCTATTGATAGCTTTGAAGGTATGCTCTGGTTGTGCACTGTTTACTATTGAAAGGGGAATCAAATATGTGATGCTTATGGTGTGACTATATTAAAATTCAACAAGTTCAGAAGCATACGAGGAATAGAATAAAGACAAAAGATGACCCTTACTTATCCTAAAGATAGACAATGGTATATATGTGCTAGTTGGGGAGAGAATCCAGTCAGTAGATGGAGGATGTGGTAGTGGAAAAAAAAAAGACACAACGTTTTGGTTGAACGTTTAGCACTATATTTAACAAAGTGAAATTGTGTGTTAACAGCCTTGAATAAAATCCAAAAAATATTTTCAATTCATTGAAGATTATTTAGGAAAAACTTGAAAAATACAACTTGATAAGGATTCCAATAAAAGATTCATAAGCAATACAAGTTTCAGAATTTTTAGTATATTTTCCCTAAAAAGCCATTTGATTTAAATTAAAAAGAATTCTATTTACCTGCCACTTAAATAAGAGGAAATTATTTGGTTTTGTAATAAGTCAATAAAATAAATTAACATATCTTGAGAAAACAGATATGCACACTAAGTTAAAAATAATAGTGCTTAAGCTGTTCAGCAAACATTTGCAAAATTCCTTGCCCTCAGCTAGCTCTGGCGTTCCGCTAGGTGAGTAAGGCCATGTATGTTACTGCTCAGAGTACTGACGCAAAGCAATTGTCCCCTTCACCACCATTTTTTGCCATTGATATGTCATGCTATGTTGTTTAGAGATACATAGATGGCCCTACATGAAGGCCTTTTTTTGTGTGTATACGGGTGACTGTGATTTAACTTTCAAATAAGATGGCTCCTGATTTACAATGATTCAACTTACGATATATTTGGCAATGATGTGAAAGTGAAAGTGAAAGTGATTCAGTAGAAACTGTACTTTGAATTTTGAATTTGGGTCTTTATAAAAAGGGCCAGTGGCATGTGGTATGGTGCCGTCTTGTGATGCTGGGCAGGGGCAGTGAGCCACAGCTCCCAGTCAGCTAGAAGATTACAGGGGTGAACACCTGATATTCTTACAACCATTCTATATATAACCATTCTTCGTTTTTTTTAGTGTAATATTTAATAAATTGCATGTGATATTTGATACTTTGTTATAAAATAGACTTTGCTTAAGATGATTTTGCCCAAATGCAGGCAAATGTAAGTGTTCTGAGTATGTTTAAATAAGCTTAAGGTAAGCTATGATATTCGATAGTTTAGGGGTATTAAATGCATTTTCAATTTTTTATGTGTTTCTCTGTACATATCCCCCTTGTAAGCTGTGGAACATCTCTATATGTATATGTAGCCTTGGTATGGCTTACATATTATTGGCATGAAAGATCTAGAACAGTACGTGTGCTATATGATTGTCTACAACATCAAACAAGTTTCTTGAACACTTGTGCCAAAGGGGTTATGTCTTTAAGGATTCTTATTTCAGAAGGGTTCTCTCAAATGTAAGATTTTTCAGAAGTTAAGTGAAAATCTGACCAAACTAAACATTTTTCCATTTTCCCTAGTGAGCAAAGATAGCTAAAATCTATCTGCCATTTTCAACACTGTATTCAACGACTGTAATTCTAATTTAAGAACAGATTATTTATATCAAAACCACATGTTGGCCTAATCTTACACAATATTCATAAATCTCACACAGAGCCTTCGACACTTTTATTTGTTGAGTCTATATGGTACTACGGACATTCATCTTTTTTGACCTCATAGCTTCATGTATGTCTATACTTTTGAAAATACATGCATCATAGTTCTATTGTAAAATGTCTGGGTTATAAAATGTTCTATGCTATCCAAATGGTAATAAGAACATACAAATGACCTGATGTAATGAACTGGACCAGATTGCCAGATATCACATTTCATACCAGAAAGATTCAGTGGTAAGTTTTAAAATGGCCAGCTATACTTCGACTGAATTATAACTCATTTAACTTCTTTCTTTGTGTACAGTATTATACATTAGTCAGTATTAGAGTAAATAAGTACTTTGGACAGATGTAAATGCTGCTGTAAAAAAAAATGTTTTTCTTCTTTCTTTTAGTCCTTTTTACTTGTAAGACTAGCCACAAATACCTTGCCTCCTCCTCCAAATAATTTGCAATCCAAATTTATCTCTAAATGAATTTATTGCACAGAAAAAAAAATATATATATACACTTACAGTAGACATGTTCAAAAATAGTTACACAACAGCAGGGCCCTAAATGTAAGCAGTATAGTATGTTTTGTTTTTTTTTTTTTTTTTTTTTTTGTTTTCTTTAAATAAATAGAGGTTATGTGAAATACTGGAATTTTATTTCCAGGCCTAGTATTTCAAGACAGTGAACTACACTTACAGTGTCAACAGCCTCTTGTTGGCAGTATGATTTTATTGGCTCCATGGAATAAAGGCAAGAATTTACTATTGCTTCTTTCTTTTATGACACACACACAAAAAAAATTGACACATTTGCTCAAGACCAACCAGAATCATTTTAACCTATCAAAATTGATGGGAGGCCTTCACTGCCAAAGTCACTGCTGGGTTTTCACAATTCATTGCAGACAATCTGCTACTCCCATTATGATAAAGGAGAGAAGAGTCATAATCAGGGAAGAAAGCTAGATTAATACTTGTAATTATCATTGAATTATTTAGCCTGCTATAGGATTATTATTATTAGTGTCATTTGATAATTTTCTCTCATTTTATTAAACACAACTGTGAGTAATTACCCTACCTAATATTTCTCTGTATTGGCTGACTAGCTAGCAAACATTGATGAAAATATCCGGTAGCCACACATATAAAATGCTGCATTATGATGCTGTTGAATCAAAACATGCCACTACCTGATCCTGTAGCTCTTTGAGGATTTGCAAATCAATTAATTATATGTTTATTGGATTCTTCCCATACAATTAGAAAATGTATAATAGAGTCCATGAACACTATTAGTTTTACCATTTTAAGCCAGCAATCACACTTTGATTTTTACAACAAAAGCAGAAATATAAACACACACATTTGGATCAGTTTTCTGTTAGTCTGTCTGGACTTCAGAATCCTATTCCTCAAGATAATGCACACCAAAGTTCTGGATTAAACAAGAAATTAGATGGCACCTGAACACTTGGTTTAATATTCTCCAAAGGACTTATTTCTTACATTATGACATTGTTTTACAAAGATCCATACTTTTATAATGTTAGTATTTTTAATAATCAATAAAGTCAATTAATCGTGATTAAAAATCAAACATAAAAATTTCTACTTTTTGCTTTTGCCCCCTATTATTTAGAACTTATTTATAGCCTGATAATTCAAAGGGTCCCTATGTTTATGAAAATCTGGACAGAAATAGCTCTAAGATCCCATTCAGAACTTGATATTAATCTAAGTCTTTTGGCTCCATTTATCCTGAGAGCAAAGAGTAGGACAAAGGATTTGAGTGCTGTTAGTTTATCTGGGAGATTATCCAAGGTAGAAAAGAATGGGAAAGTGATACAGTGAAGAAGCAACTTTGTCAAAGAGGTACATTGTTGATATATTGTTGTGGATAGAAAATGAAGGCTTGCTTTTACTGAAAGGTCCTGAGAAACTTCTTTAAGTTGTCCTCATGAAGACCTGAAAACTGACAATTTTATCTATGGTTCTTATTTCCACTTCACTGAGAGCTGTCCTCAGAGGACATTAACTCTCCTACACTTTTTGGGTTGTGTTGGAGACATTCTAAAAAAATGAGAGAGAGAACATGAGATGCTATCAGTGTTAAGTAACTGCAATTTCCATGGAACTATCCACCACAGGTTTGGCTATAATCAGGTGTTGGGCCTTGATATCAGAGGGATTTGAGGCAGTATCATTTTAGGTTAATCATTATATCTGAAATTTCCAAAAACTTCAACTGATGAAACTTTGATTATAAATCTATAAATATAACAATAAATCTACAGTATTCCAATTATTATTTTCATAGAAATACACAGACAAAGCATCAATTGATTAATATTTAAATGTTACAAAATACTGAACTGAAAGAATTTGGTCATATAACAACGTGTAAGAAGTAGAACTTAGGTTTAAGTTAGAACTCCGGATGCATTTGAGACTCAGTTAAGAAATTGAATGGAGGGATGCCTGGGTGGCTCAGTGGGTCAAGCCACTGTCTTTGGCTCAGGTTATGATCCCAGGATCCTGGGACGGAGCCCCAAATCGGGCTCTCTGCTCAGCCGGGAGCCTGCTTCCTCCTCCTCCTCTCTCTCTGCCTGCCTCTCTGCCTGCTTGTCAACTCTCTCTGTCAAATAAATAAATAAAATCTTAAAAAAAAAGTAATTGAATGGATGTCTGACTATCTTATAGGTTTGCTAAAAATCAGTGACTTTGTGTTCACGTGTGGCTATGCAGGAATTTTTAACTTTCTCTAAGAAGTTATTAGATTTGTTTATATAATGGCAGTAAAGGATGGGGAAAAGCAAAGTGCAAACCCCATAAAGACAAAGACACTGAGTAAGAGAGAAAAGAGTAATAGATAAGAAGAATCAATGCATTTGAGGAAAATGGGAATTGAAAATACACAATGATTGTTGATTTTTTTAGATGGAGAACACAAAACTAGCTTGCAAGAAGGGAAATAACAGAAGACATGTTGTGATGTGAGACAGAATCCTGGAAAAGGCAGTAACGTGGAATAAAGGAGTAGGGAGAGCATATCAGGTAATTTGGATAGGAAGGAGTTAGGAGGTAATTGCTTGATAAATTTTATATGGCCCACTTAAATGCACAGATTTCTCTTCTTTAATTTATATGGAGAACAGGGTGTCCTTTCTCTTCCCTTTCAGAGCACCAGAGGTGTACTCTTTCAGACTGAAAACCTGAAAAGCTCAGGACTCAGTTGCTTAAGCACAGCTGAGAGGACATATTTCAATTAAGATTTACATTTTGCTGTATGTAGTAGACTGTCAAAAGTGGTTTAACCATATTTTTTCATTTAACAAGAAGACTACAGAGAGTGTTTTTCTGGTGTTGGTTCAGAGAGTCCATCCCTCTGAACAGATTTTTCTCTCAAAGTCCGGGGCAAGAAATCAATTGTTACATATGTATTCACTAAAAAAAGCAGCTGGAAGATGCTGAGCACTGTGGCCCATGAGATCAAGGCACCAGCACACACTTGTGAGTGGTGAGCTCCCAAGGCTGGAGGAAAATTCTAGAATAAAGTGCTTATTAGAGAGCCATACCTTTTCTCCTGTTTCCCTTACCTCTCTGCACTACCCTCTTGTATCCACAGCATTGGAAATGCTTTTTTAGCAACACACCACACTGAATCACCACAAATTATGTGATTCTCTTGGTGGAAAACCAAACACTGTGTAAAAACTGTGGTTTTCTAGTTCATGCTTCTGGATTGAAAATAATTCAGAATAAGCTGATAGGAGTAGCCAAGAGAGATTTAATCTTCTGTTTGGAAAAGGGCTTCTATATAAGTGAGTAGAGGAACCTTTAAGAATTATTAATGTTTAGGGGCACCTGGGTGGCTCAGCGGGTTAAGCCTCTGCCTTTAGCTCAGGACATGATCTCAGGGTCCTGGGATCGAGACCTGCATTTGGCTCTCTGCTTGGCAGGGAGCCTGCTTCCTCCTCTCTCTGCCTTCCTCTCTGCCTACTTCTGATCTGTCTCTGTCAGAGGAATAAATAAAATCTTAAAAAAAAAAGAATTATTCATGTTTAGGGGCACCTGGGTGGCTCAGCGGGTTATGCCTCTGCCTTTAGCTCAGGTCATGATCTCAGGGTCCTGGGATCAAGCCCCACATCAGGTTCTCTGCTCAGCGGGGAACCTTTTTCCCCCCTCCCACTTTCTGCCTGTCTCTGCCTACTTGTGATCTCTGTCAAATAAATAAATAAAGATTTTTAAAAGAAATAATTATTCATGTTTACATATATGCACCAGAATTCTATGTCCCTTGTCAGATAGGCTTCAAATCAACAGAAATGATAATATTTTACTTAATAAGTTTTTTAATTCCTCTGTTAACATTTTGGAATACATCATTTTAATGCACATCTGCAAATTTGTAATCACTTCATGTGAGACAAGGAATGCTTAAAAAGGCAACCAGGGGCACCGGGGTGGCTCAGTGGGTTAAGCCTCTGCCTTTGGCTCAGGTCATAATTTCAGGGTCCTGGGATCGAGCCTTGCATCATTCTCTAGGCTCAGCCGGGAGCCTGCATCTCTCTCTCTCTTTCTGCCTGCCTCTCTGCCTGCTTGTGATCTCTCTCTGTGTCATATAAATAAATACAATCTTTTAAAAAAAAGGCAACCAGAAAACATTTACAGTTTTGGACAGGAGTTTCCCTTACGTTTGGATAAGGATGCAAATTCAACTTCATAATAAATTACACTGCATCATAAAGATTAAATGCACTTGGGATTGCGTTCTCTCCTCCCTCCATCCTATCGTACACACAGCTGCCCGACTAATCTTCCAAAAACACACATTTTCATGTGCTGCTTTTCAAAACTAGCTTCCTGTTGCCTGAAAAAATAGTCTCAAATGCTTTTGTCTGGCATTCAGGGCTCTCTAGGATGGGCACTCTGGCCAACACATCACTGCTCGTTTGTTCCACCACACACAAGTGGATCTCGGGCTAGTTATTCAGAGACCCACCTCCTCACCGACCCAGCAAAGGTCTCGTGCATCTACTAAACTCGCATCTCACTCAGTGATGTTCTCAAAGGCCATTAGTGGGTGACATGCCACTGCTAGAGTCAGGAGCCAGTGTGAAGTTGCCGCTGCCTAAGTGCATGGACTGAAAGCGAGAACGTTGATTCTCCAGGAGAAAACTGGGGCATTGTTATGAGAAGGCAGACGGCAAAACCACCCAGGTCCCCTATGACTGCTTTAACACACTCTGGACAAAATTTAAGGAGACAAGTGAACGTATTAACTCCCACTTAGGCTGTAGAAGGCAAATGCAACGGAGGGAAGGCGTTATCTCCTTCTGGAACAAACCACTTAGCTCCAGCTACTTTTATAAATAGATCAGACCCTGTCCAGGAGCCCACTTAGCTGGGTTCATTTGTATACAATGTCCATACCCTCAGGAATATTAACATTTTATCTCAGATTGCATTAATTTAAATAAAACTTAACAAAAATGGTGTGAAATGAACAAAAACACCATATTCTGTGATGAATCAAATGAAATACATTTTCAGTTGCTGTTTTCCCCATTTAAAGATAAAATTTCTGATAACTGTCATTATTTGTGAAAAGACACAAGACCAACAGTTTGTGTGTATGTGTGTTTTGGTTTTTGGTTTTTTTCTTCCCCTTAAGGCTATAGCCATATTGTCACTAATAAAGATCTCAAATTTGCCTGGAAGCTTTCATGGCAAATTTTCAGTCTGAGGGTAGTCACCATGCAGCCAAATGGCTTTAAACATCATCAGTGCCTTTCTTCCACACACATTCCCTTCCTGGTTTAAACATTAGTTACCCTGGTTCTACACTGACACAGTATTTGCATCTCTCTCCTGTCCATAACTCCTAAAAGTTGGGGACCTCTCACTTTGGTTTCCCCAGAGCATGACATTTTATTTGGTGCTTGGGGGGCAATGGGCAGTTCAAGAAGTATGTTAATACTATCACTCAAAGTATTGATCCATGCTATGCACCAACAGTGTAGTAAATATCGTTCATTTCTTGTAACAAAGGCAGTAGGAACTTCTCCCAAGGGACGGAATTCCAAGGACAGAATGAAGGCAGGAAGGGAGCTGGTCTATTTTGGACCTACTTTGTGAGAGACACTGGTTTAGGTATTTTTATGTATACATTATACCACTGAACTGTCACAATCCTGCAAATTCTTACATGCTTGGATTTCTATGTAGCAAGTTTAGCAAGCCACCCAAATTCACAGTGTGACAGGCCCGTGAGTCAAATCCAGCATGCTTGACTCCATGATTGTCAAGTCCACTAGCCCCATATATCATGAATCTGAGATTCATGAGTGTGTAGGTGCTATCAGGAAATGTCAAAAATGCCCATTTCAGGGACACATGGATGGCTCAGTTGGTTAATTGTCTACCTCCAGCTCAGGTCATAATCCCAGCATCCTGGGATCGAGTCCCCCATCAGGCTTCTTGCTTACCAGGAGCCTGCTTCCCACTCTGCCTGCCTCTCCCTCTGCTTGTGCTATCTCTCTGACAAATGAATAAATTAAATCTTTTGTAAAAATCTTGTTAAAAAGGCCCATTTTAAAGAATGTTTTAAAACATTGTTTGGACAGCAATAGAAGCGAAAGCAGAATGACATAATGTAACGACAGATAGTTTATGTGGGAGCCCTTTGGGTACTCTGGTGGATGAATGTTTTTAAATTAGTTTTTCATGGACATGGGGAGTTAGAGAGGAGAAGGGAGGTGGGAGAAATTGGAAGGGGAGCTGAACCATGAGAGACTATGGACTCTGAAAAACAGTCTGAGGGTTTTGAAGGGGCGGGGGGTTGGGAGGTTGGGGTACCAGGTGGTGGGTATTATAGAGGGCACTGCTTGCATGGAGCACTGGGTGTGGTGCAAAAAGAATGAATACGGTTATGCTGAAAATAAATAAAAAATAAATTAAAAAAATTAGTTTTTTGTAAACTGCCAAAAAAGAAAAGCACTCCCATTTATAGCGTACACTTTATGGTTCACAAAGCACGTGCCAACAATAAAAATAATGATGGGTTACCGTTACAATTCATAGAAAAGGAGGTACAGGGAAATTGAATGAAAGGGAATAAAAAAGTAGGTTCATAAGTCCATCTTCCTTGTAAAAAAAAATTAACCTGAAAGTGCGTTTCTGCCACCTCTCTCCTGTTTGATCTGATAAAGAATGACCACGATACATGAATAATAGTTCGGGGTTTTGAAAAGCATAATAGCTTTATACCAACACTTGAGTATTTATTTATTTATTTATTTATTGCTAACAAGATAGCTCGATTTGATATGCGGTTCCTGAAACCAACCTCAGAAGTAATTCCATCTTCATGAGAAGTCAGAAAGAACAACAAACCAAACCTCAAAATAGATTCAAAGAGAAAATAGTCTTAAAAAAATTTCCCTTCCTGGGGCACCCGAGTGGCTCAGTGAGTTAAATCCTCTGCATTTAGCTCAGGTCATGAATCTAGGGTCCTGGGATTGAGCCCAAAGTCTGGCTCTCTGCTCAGCGGGGAGCCTGGGTCCACTTCTCTCTGCCTGCTCTCTGCCTATTGGTGATCTATGTCTGTCAAATAAATAAATAAAATCTTTAAAAAAAAATTTCCCTTCCTATCAGAAGCAGACCAAACCACTAACAAATTCCCCAGAAAGCTTCATCTAAAAGGTTGTACTTTCCTCAGTCACCCAGCAGGACCTTCTTCTCTGGGCCTGGTATTTCTTCAATGGCCTATTCCAGAGAATAAGACACTAAACTACTGAGCGCCATGGGCCTCAGAACCACGAAAGAGATGATGAGGGGCACAAAGCACGCCTCTGGTCACCAAGAGGGTATGTAAACGTTTGCTACTTTTCTGTATTTTTCAAAGCTGAGTTTTTAGCTGGAGGCCGCTCCTTTAGGATAAATTGCTGATACTGTATAGTAAAAGCCATTATATGATCTTTTACAAACCATTTCCTATCTTTGCATTCTCATGTGCCAAGACAGACACGGATTATTTAAAACCCTGAAGAGAGTGCTATTGCATTTAAATTGCCTGTAACCTTCGTGTAATAGATTTATGATTGATGATTAGATTTATTTAAAATATAACTGTTTTAAATATTTATTCTCAGTAAACGATTTCAAACTATGCTCATTTAAGTAAGTTGGTGCATAATCCCTTTTCTATTAAACCATAGTGCAAGGACCAATGCCGCGCTTCCGCGAGAACCCCAAGCTCTTTTTCTAGAATGGCCATATGCGTATGTATCAGGTGTCCTCTTTTCACTCCCTTTGTGGAGCACCTACCATGGAGGTCATGTAATAACCAATGACCAAAAAACAAACAAAAAACCCAAACATCCAGGTCGAAGTTATTCGCGCCTGCCATCATGCAAAGGCAGACCCTGCCTGGAGACCAGGGGACTGCTCAAATAGCAGGCAGGCATCTCAGCCCAGGCCTGTGCTGGGGAATTTGGTTTCGGGCTTCTGGCGCAATCAGAAGCCAGCGAAGTGACCTGAGAGTGCAGCCGGGTTTAGGGCTGATGATCTTTTTGCAGCCAGGCTGCACCCGGACACACCCGCTCGGGGAGCCAGGCTAGGAGGCCGCTGAGCGCTGGCGCTGGCTAGGCTCGCAGGCCTTCGGGGCTTCACCCCGTGCCCTGGCCCCGGCCTCCCCCTCAGGAAGGAGGGGGGCGGGGGCGGGGGCAGCCCGGAGAAGGGGCTTTGCTAATTGCCGAAGCGGGAAGTGAGCTCGCGGAAGGACATGGCGGAGAGTCTGGGAGGAGGTGGAGGGGCTGGCGGAGGAGGGGCGTGCAGCGCCCCGGTGCTGTGCTGCGGCCCAGTCGTACTGGAGGACCCACAGGACTAGCCGCCCATGCGCTCCTCCGCTCCAGCCCAGCCCTGGAGTCCACGCTGCCCCTCCCATCCCCAAGGCTTCCCCAGACTACCCTCTGTGGACAGGTAAATTGAAACCACGCCACGCCCTCACCTGGAGCAGAAAGCGCAGGCCGCGAGCTCGCGGTGGTGTGGGGACCCAGCCTCCCGCGACCCCCGGGGCACCGGGACCACCCCGGATGCCACGCCGCACCCGGGTCCGCAGGGGGTCGGGCCAGGGATGGCGCCGCCCGAGGTTCCCCCGCCAGTGGGCGCGCTAGCCCCCATTGTTCGGAACCCCCATGCCTGCGTGCCAAGGTCCCCCTTCCCTCGTCTCCCGCCATGGCCCCACCGCTTTTGTTCTGGACTTGGGATCCTAGGTGGAAACTAGTCCCTCAGACCTCCCTGGCAGCAAGGAGCGCAGGGAGGGATTCTCGTTTTTTTTCCACCCTGGCTCTTCCTCTCTCCACATTCACATGCCTTCTTGTGTCCTTTCCTCTCCTCATTGTCACTTTTATTAAATGGTTTTGTTCTGCATGTTGACCCGCAGAGCGATTTCATGAATGAATATACAGGAAACTAAGTCGGAGCCCACCTGTGAGAGCCCACCTGTGGAGGCCTTTCATTAGAATGGTCTCTGGTTCTAGCCTCAGTTCAGAATACTGCGTGTACCTGAGGACCGAGTCCAGATGTTTCTTTCATCTCTGACTTGAATTTGAAATCCTCCTCAGACTTCAGCTTCCAGGATTGCTCCCGTCCTTGCTCTCCCACTGTCTCGGTGGGGATCCGCCATGAGTGTTGAACACAGGAATGAATGAATGATATATACCCCCAGGTCGCTGGGGCTTTTTTTTCTTGTTTTGCTGAGGTTGGAAAGGCTTGGGAGAGACCCCCTGTATGCAGATACAGAGCTGCATGCAATTGCTTAGATAAACGTGTTCCCCACTTAATTGCTTGGGCATTGAACATTTCGCCCTTAACCTGTGGCTTGAGCAGTTAGGAGGAGACAATCTGGAGGTGAATCAGAAGATGGCTGAATCCACATGGTGGTGGGCTGGGTTTGGGAGATTTTCCTGGAGATTCTAAAGAAAGATCTAAATTCTTCCAATGGGGAGTGGTAAACATTTTATCAATGGGAGATGGAAAATAAATTGTCTGGTTAACCTTTCCCTCCCCCTCAAAACCCATTATTTGAAAAAACAAAAAAGGAAGTGAAGGGAGAAATCCTCCCACTCCCATCCCCACTCACCTCCATAGCCACCTCCTCTTCCAAGAACTAACAGACAAGGTGCCAAGAAGTGTTAGGTACCAGCAGTGGTCTCAGAGCTCATTCAAGGATCATGGTGAAAGTCATTCAAAGAGATTGTGGGGGCACAGGGATCCAATTAAGGGGGACAAGTTTAAGGTTTGCCTGGTCCCCTAAAAATTAATGGCACTAGAGAAGATGAGCTTTGGGAACTATAGCTTCAGTGAGTCATGGTGGGAAGAGGCCATGAGGGCAGCAAAGACAGTCTTAGATGATGTTATTAATAGCACTACAGGCTCTAGATTTCCTGTGGTGGTGTTCTTGGCAAGACCAGCCCGGCCAAAGTGGATACTCACAACCTGGAACAGAGGGTCTTGGAGATCCCAGCAAGTGTGGTATGATGAGAGCGTAAAATGATAGGAGGTGTCCTTTGGAAGGACTGTCTTCTTGACTTTAAAAGGGAGAACCCAAATCTGGAGGTGAAATCTTCTTGGCTACAAAGAAGGCCGAGGCCTTCTAAGGTCAAGGTCTCCTCGTCATTTTAAAAGATGTCAAAGAACATATTCAGACATTTCAAAGATGTCCTCATGTCCATCCGTTCCCACTCTGGAATTCTATCAATAAGGTGAGAGTTCCTCTAGTTGGAAAAAAGATCTAAAAAGACTTCCCTTTCTCATGTAATCTCTGTAACCTCCAGGACACACACCCACCTACCCCTTCCAGCGCTGTAATGAAGCTACAGCTGGTGCCAATTTGTGGAACTCATTAAAGGCTATTTTCCCTTATATACCCCCGGACCAAGTTCCCATGCTCCCTCACCTGATTTCCTGCACTCACCTCCCACCTGGTGTGTTCACACCTGCAGGTGCCTTTTACCAACCCCTTTGCCAAAAGGCAGCCAGAGTGACCTTTCAAAGACCTATCAGTTCCTGGCCTTTGTCTCCATAGAAATCTGCACTGATCTTCTAACAAATTCTCAGTCCTCCAAAGGCATCCATAATCCTCCCATCCATCTCTTCCTACCCTTCCAACTGACTGTTGCCTGTTCTGCCCTGTCTTTCTGCCCTTCAACCACGCTGCCTCCCTCTTCCTGTGGAGACCCCTCATGGTGCCTGCCTCCAAGCACAGGTGATTCCCATTGATGGGAAGACCCTCTTCCTCTCCCCCGTCTCCCCACTCCATTTACTCCCACTTATTCGTGAGCTCACAAGCCCCGTGGTACACACTCTCCATGCAGCCTGCTCTCTCTTTTCTAGCACTGGCCTCCGTTTCTAGCTGTGGTTGTGTCACGGATGTCCCTCCCCAGCCTGCCTCCAAGCTCTCCATCCGTTTAGCTCCAACACCTGACACAGTGCCTGGCACGTAGTAAGCCCTGGCTAGCTTCTAAGAGCCTCACTGAGGGACTGAAAGTGTTTTAAAAATGTCACCACGTAGCTCCAAACTGTAGGCAGAAAAAAGCTTTGCTGGATTGACATTTTAGAGACGTATTCATCAAGTTAGATGTGTTCACTGACTTTACCTTGTAAAATTTAAAAAAAAAAAGGACCTCTGTATCGCTTCGCATCTAACGAAGGCACATGTATACTATTAGACCACGTTATGAGCTTAATGGAAGGAGACAAGATTTTTTCGCTAAGAAAATGTATAAGACTGTTGAGGTCACGTGGGAGGAAATAGTCCGTTTGTTGGAGCATTGCTATCTTACTCTATCACAGCCACTAATAAAAATCTGACACGGGGTGAGTCAGAATTGTCTGTCAGAGATGAGTTAGATCTGGCTCATGTTCGTACATGAAAGCCAGGAACAAAGAAGCAGGCTTTGAAAAGCCTGGGTTGAGGAGGCGGTGTGGTTCACTGCGATGAGCTAAGTGCCCAGGGCCACTGGCAGACACGCGGGCCTGTGTCCTTCCTTTGTTCTGGGGTCCCTCTTGCACCATGTGGTGAGGCTAGCAGCTGGGAGCAGCTCAGGATAGGACCAGGTGGCATCTTACCTCTCCCACACTCCTGTGGGCTCCAGTGGGCTCCAGTGGATCCCAGGGAACAGCCTGCCTTCCTTGCAAAGCCCAGTAGCACTGGGAGCAGAAACTGGGACCAAAGAGTGAGCACCCTGTTTGACAAGCTGGACCAGCCACCTCTTCTTCAGATGCAGGGGGAGCCCTGGCCTGCTGACTCCTCCCTTCTTCCTTTCCCCTTTCCTCCCTCCCTCCCTCTTCCCTTCCCCTCTCTCCTTCCCTGGTGGTGCCCTTTCCTGATGCCCACTTCATCCCTTTTCCTTTCTTACATGCCTGTCTTCTAGAGTTTCTTCTCTCCTCCCAATTACTTCCCTTCGTCTGAATCTCCTCTTTGGTCCCTTTGTCCCCGCTCTCTGCTCCTCCTCCCCTTCCCTGGCCCCTGTTCAGCTCCATCCAGACTGCAGGCAGAGGTGGACTAACACTCTCACTCACTAGCTCAGCCACCCTCCAGAAAAGTCACTCTTTGGTGGCCACCTTCCTGACCCCCTGGTCCTTTCTCCACTTATTCAGCTATTGCTCTGAAGTCTGAGGAGGACAGAGCGGGGCTGCCGCAGAATGAGGCCAGAGGACAAACCAAACCATGTGTCCACACTGTCCCCCAGTACTGCTGCTCTGAGAGCTTTCAGAGTCCTCAACAGGGTTAGGGTTTAGGGGCTTCTTCAGAACCGGGAGTGAAAACAGCCATAGGTCAAAAGAAAAGCTATGGCCCCCCCACACAAAAAATAATAATCACAAATGAAAAAACTAAGTGAGCTCTGAAGTCCCAAAGTCAAAAAATTGCCTTGAATCTGTCACTAGAAAGCACCCAAGGCCTCACTCTCTGGGTTCTGCATGCCCTGGGAATGGCAGGAGGCTTTGACCCCCTTCCCTCTTCATCCACTCCCAAAGAATGTCCTCTGAGGTGGTCTTCAAACTTCCTCTGAGAAACTGTCTCTGGGAACTGTAGGCCGTTGGCTGCTGGGACGAATGAGGGTGATGTCAGGACCTGATGGGCAGCTTTACCAGGATACTGTGGCTTCTGGATGCAGTCCTCAGGTCCCATGGTCTGGGTGAGATCAGGGTCTTTCAGTGGAGGAGGACAGATGATATTTCAGATTTTGAGTTGATTCTGGGATGATTAGTGCTTTGGAGGGCATTGGGTGAAGGTATTTTGCACACGGGAAGGACACGAATTTGGGGAGCCAGAGAGTGGACTGTTAAGAGCTGACCTTGCATTTCCTCCAGAAACCTTGCTGCTGTCCTTACCTCTGGTACCACAGAACGTGACCTTATTTGGAACTAGAGTCCTTACAGATGCAATCCCATTACAGTGAGGTCGTTAGAGTGGGCCCTAATCTCCTGTAACTGACCTCCTTATGTAAAGGGAAAATCTGGACAGAGAGATGCCCCTACTGTCAGTGGTGGGCAGTGCATGAACTTCTAGAACCCTGATAGTAGTGGAAAACAGACAGGATGGGCACTAGGTAAATGGGAGCTCTAGTGGAATTTCAGATGAAGATGGTGTGGACCTCGGCTTCCCAGGTCATAGTGACGTTAGGATTTCAAATTCAAGTCAGAGATGAAAGAAACATCTGGACTCGGTCCTCAGGTACACGCAGTATTCTGAACTGAGGCTAGAACCAGAGACCATTCTAATTAATGAAAGGCCTCCACAGGTGGGCTCTCACAGGTGGGCTCCGACTTACTTTCTTGTATATTCATTCATGAAATCGCTCTGCGGGTCAACATGCAGAACAAAACCATTTAATAAAAGTGACAATGAGGTGAGGAAAGGGACGCCAGAAGGCATGTGAATGTGGAGAGAGGAAGAGCCAGGGTGGAAAAACCGAGAATCCCTCCCTGCGCTCCTTGCTGCCAGGGAGGTCTGAGGGACTAGTTTCCACCTGGGATCCCAAGTCCAGAACAAATTTGGCGGGTCCAAGGCTAAGGATGAGGGAAGGGGGTCCTCGGCACCCGCGCGTGGGGGTGCCAAACGATGGGTGCTATTGCGCTCGCTGCGGGGGGGCACCTTGCCAGGCTCCATCCCCAGCCTGACCCCATGGGGTCCCGGGTGTGGCGTGTCGTCCGGGGTGGTCCCTCTGCCCCGGGGGTCGCGGGAGGCTGGGTCCCAACACCCCCGCGAGCTCGCGGCCCGCGCTTTCTGCTCCAGTGAGGGCGCGGCGCGGTGTCACTTTACCTGCTTGCAGAGGGTCCTCCGGAGAAGCCATGGGGCGGGGGGCGGGGGGGCAGCGGGCCGCGGGAGCTGGACAGCGAGGCCACTGGGGCTGGGCGGGAGCGCGGGAGTGTGGGGGTCCTGCAGTGCTGACTGCGCGGCAGCAGAGCATCGGGGCGCTGCGCTCCCCTCCTCCGCCAGCCCCTCCACCTCCTCTCAGACTCTCCTTCACGTCCTCCACGAGCTCACAGCTCACTTCCAGATTCCGCAATTAGCTAAGCCCCTTTTCCGGGCCGCCACAGCCCCCCGCCCCTCCCCCTCCGTCCTGAGACGCCGGCCCAGGGCATGGGCGCGGCGAAGCCCCGGGGGCTTGCGAGCGTGGCCAGCGCCTACACTGAGCGGCCTCCTAGCCTGGCTCCCCGAGCGGGTGTCCGCGCGCTGCCTGGCTGCAAAAACATCATCAGCCCTAAACCCTGGCTGCACTCTTGGGTCACTTCGCTGCCTTCCTGATTGTGCCAAAGCCGGGAACCAGCTTCCCCAGCAGAGGGCTGGGCTGAGATGCCTGCCCGCTATCTCTTTGAGCAGTCTCCTAGTCTCCAGGCAGGGTCCACCATTGCATGATGGCACCCACGAATCACTTCGACCTGGATGTTTAGGTCTTTTGTTTGTTTTTTGGTTATTGGTTATTACATGACCACCATGGTAGGTGCTCCACAAAGGGAGTGAAAAGAGGACACCTGATACATACGCATATGGCCATTCTAGAAAAAGAGCTTGGGGTTCTCGCGGAAGCACGGCATTAGTCCTTGCACTATGGTTTAATAGAAAATGGATTATGCACCAACTTACTTAAATGAGCATAGTTTGAAATCGTTTACTGAGAATAAATATTTAAAACAGTAATATTTTAACTAAATCTATCATCAATCATAAATCTATTAAACGAAGGTTACAGGCAATTTAAATGCAATAGCACTCTCTTCAGGGTTTTAAATAATCCGTGTCTGTCTTGGCACATGAGAATGCAAAGATAGGAAATGGTTTGTAAAAGATCATATAATGGCTTTTACTATACAGTATCAGCAATTTATCCTAAAGGAGTGGCCTCCAGCTAAAAACTCAGCTTTGAAAAATACAGAAAAGCAGCAAACGTTTACATGCCCTCTTGGTGACCAGAGGCGTGCTTTGTGCCCCTCATCATCTCTTTCGTGGTTCTGAGGCCCTTGGCGCTCAGTAGTTTAGTGTCTTATTCTCTGGAATAGGCCATTGAAGAAATACCAGGCCCATAGAAGAAGGTCCTGCTGGGTGTCTGAAGAAAGTACAACCTTTTAGATGAAGCTTTCTGGGGAATTTGTTAGTGGTTTGGTCTGCTTCTGATAGGAAGGGAAATTTTATTTTTAAAGATTTTATTTATTTATTTGATAGAGATCACAAGTAGGAAGAGAGGCAGGCAGAGAGAGAGGAAGAAACAGGCTCCCTGCTGAGGAGTGAGCCTGATGGGGGGCTCGTTCCCAGGACCCTGGAATCATGACCTGAGCCGAAGGCAGAGGCTTTAACTCACTCTGCCACCCAGGTGCCCAAGGGAAGTTTTCTTTTTAAAGACTTTATTTATTTATTTGACAGACAGAGATCACAAGTAGGCAGAGAGCAGGCAGAGAGAGAAGTGGAAGCAGGCTCCCTAATGAGCAAAGAGCTAGACATGGAGCTCAATCCCAGGACCCTAGGATCATGACCTGAGCCGAACGCAAAGGCCCAGTGAGCCAAACTCACTGAGCCACTCAGGTGCCCCAGGAAGGGAAATTTTTTTAAGAGTATTTTCTCTTTTAATCTATTTTGAGGTTTGGTTTGTGGTTCTTTCTGACTTCCATTGGAGATGGAATTACTTCTGAGGTTGATTGTCAGGAACCGCATATCAAATCGATCTGTCTTGTTAGCAATAAATAAATAAATAAATAAATAAATAAAAGCTCAAGTGTTGGTATAAAGCTATTATGCTTTTCAAAACCCCGAACTATAATTCATGTATCGTGGTCATTCTTTATCAGATCAAACAGGAGAGAGGTGGCAGAAACGCAATTTCAGGTTAATATTTTTACAAAGAAGATTGACTTATGAACCTACTTTGTTATTCCCTTTCATTCAATTTCCCTGTACCTCCTTTTCTATGAATTGTAACGGTAAACCATCATTATTTTTATTGATGTTGGAACGTGAGAATTAGAGAAAGCAGAAGGCAGGTTTATTAAAGCAACAGCACACTATCTAAGGGAGAGCAGGTGTATTCCATGAGGTGGAGCTGGCCCTTACTTTCTTACGGGATTGGATGTAGAATATTTTAATCAGCAGTGAAGATCAAAATGACAAAGTTCCAGGATCAGAGTAAACATATGGGATTAAAACATAAAAAATAAAAAAAAAAAGATTTTTTTTGAAAGGACTTTTTTTTTTAAAGGACTTTAAACAAAAGTCCTTTTTAAGAGACAGTTGGCTGTTTAAACCAAAAGTACAAGCACTGAGAGAAACGCCACATTATTTATTGGGGTAGAAAGGACCTGGAATGTAAAAAGACCCATTCTGCAGAGGAAAAAAGAGTATCACTAACAGGCCTCATGACTTGCACAGCCAGTGGCTAGAATCCCTGCCTCATGAGACCCTGTGCTAGAAGGCTGCTAGAACCATCTCAACTATGTTAGTCTATCTTGGAAGCCAACAAGTGTTTGCCAGTTAAGAGCACGGTAACAATCAGTCATGTTATGTTATAATGATTGTCGATATCTTTAAAAGGCTTGTAAGTTCCTTTTTGAGTAACCCTCACCCCACCCTTAGTGAAATTTATCTGTGCTTCACCTCTTTGAAATACCTCATTGTGGTTCCACATTTACCATAGCCAAAAAAAAAAAAAAAATCTTTTTATTAACAAAGTGTTCAGAAGGGGGCGCCACTGTAAACAATGAGAGTTTTCGCTGCCAGGACAACTTGTTGCAGAAACAGCTGAAAGCAATCAGGTCAGACAGAGCCAAGGGCTGGAGGGATTTTTAAAATTACAAAAACCTAACCAAATCAAACCAAAACAAAAATCAAAACCAATGGCCAAGGGCACCTGGGTGGCTCAGTGGGTTAAGCCGCGGCCTTCGGCTCAGGTCATGATCTCACGATCCTGGGATCGAGTCCCGCATCGGGCTCTCTGCTCAGCAGGGAGCCTGCTTCCCTCTCTCTCTCTCTGCCTGCCTCTCCATCTACTTGTGATTTCTCTCTGTCAAATAAATAAATAAATAAAATCTTTAAAAAAAAAAAACAATGGCCAAGATTTCATGTTTGCTACTAAAGGTATGACATTCTCCTCAGACATGCGTGTGACTTGATCAATATATTTATATAGTTATATTTGAAGAAGAAAGAACTATTTGATGCAGCAAATCCACGTTGATTAAAAATTACCAGATATGGGGCTCCTGGGTGGCTCAGTGGTTTAGGCCTCTGCCTTTGGCTCAGGTCATGATTTCAGGGTCCTGGGATGGAGCGCCACATCGGGCTCCCTGCTCAACGGGGAGCCTGCATCACCCCCCCCCTCTGTCTTTCTCTCTACCTACTTGTGATCTGTCTGTCAAATGGGTAAATAAGATCTTTAAAAAAAGAATTACTAGGTGTGAAATACATCGAGGGTATGGGAAGGAAAATGATTTCACCTGATCAGACTAGGAAGTGGTTGAAGCCTGAATTAAAGTGCTATAAAAAGAGTAAAGACCTTGGAAATATATGGGGAAAAAATCCCTAGAAAAACAGCAATAATAACTGGCTGCTCTTTATTGATCCAGATCCAGCGGTAGGCAAAGAAGAGCTGGTTTTAACCAGAGGATGATCTCCGTTTGTCTTCATGATCTGGCATTTCCTGCAAGCAGGGCATGGGGCTCTGCAGTAAATCTGCAAATGCTGGTGGGCCCTCACTGTCCCTTTTCTCTTCTCAGCGGGACAACGGGCATGTCCATGGTGCAGTGAGACCGGCTTTACCACAGGGAGAGAAAAGACTGCCAAGGGTAGGTTGGAGCTGGGAAAAGCCACTTAGGAACAAATTTTCAGGGGAGGTGATAGACAAGGACAAAGTGAAGAATGAGGATGAGTGTGTCAAGTTTCAAAGTGCCAGGAGGCAGCACATTGCATTCGGGAAACTACAGCAAGTTCATGACAACTGACAGCTGAACTCACAGCATCACCTGCGGATGGAGGCTGAGCCGCAGGGTTAACACTGGGGCTGAGATGGTTTGTATACTATGCCGAGGAGGTGAGGTACTACACTGTGGGGGCACAGGGAGCTACCGGAGGATTTCAAGTATCAGAATTGTAACCATAATAGTGTATTTCATTGCATCCTAGCTTTCATCAAGGGTAAGATGCACTATAGTTTATGTTCGACTAAGAAAGAGAAATGCTGTCAGTTAAACTAAGATATGTCCTCAAGTGCAACGTGAGTGCCACCTTAAGAGATATTAAAATAGGGGGGGAGGACAAATCTTAGAACAAGTAAACTGTGGTACTAGAATTATTAAGAAAGGTCAAACACTTGGATCAACAAAATAAGTGATTATTGATTCCCATGTGCACAAAACTATTACAGTGTTAGAACAAGAGACATTCTCATCTTGATGCCCCGCAGCTGCTAGACCCAAGGTACAGAGGGCAGTAGCCAATGACCAGCAGGCCCCAAGTGCCATGTGCAGACTCTAAGAGCAACTGCCTTTCAGAGAGGAAACGGTTGAGCATGGGCTTTCTGAGGTGGAGAATTATTAGCTGGTAAAGGAGGAAAATTGACACAGAATCGGAATTGATGCCCCTACATGACAGAGTTGGTGAAGCTTCCCTTCTCAGAGATCTTGAGGGTCCTCAGAAATGTATTTTTCATTTTGGACGGAACATTCAGGATAAATATGATCTGTTCGAGTTACTGTTTCTCTCATCAGGACATTTTCTTAGACTTCAGTGGCACAAAGAAAGGGTTTTGATAGTCCAGAGTAAAACCTGACAATGGCAAAGCCCGATCTATGAAAAACTAACCACTCAGAAGAGAACAACAGATAAAAGGCCAGGCCGACCTGACCCTGCAGGATAGGTATGTTGGTCTGGCAACAGGGGTAGAGGGGTAGTGCCCATCACCTGCTAGAAGAGCTAGAGAAGACCCCTTCCGGAGAGACCACCAGGAGAGGAGAGCAGTAGGTGCTGATGATGAAGAATATTTTAATCAGCAGAGAAGGTCAAAATGAAAAAGTTCCAGGATCAGAGTAAACATATGGGATTAAAAAATAAAAAATAAAAAATAAAGATTTTTTTGAAGGGACTTTTTTTTTTAAAAGGACTTTAAACAAAGTCCTTTTTAAGAGACAGTTGGCTGTTTAAACCAATAGTACAACTCACTGAGAGAATCGCCGCATTATTTATTGGGGTAGAAGAGTCTTGGAATGTAGAAAGACCCATTCTGCAGAGGAAAAAAGAGTATCACTAACAGGCCTCATGCCTTGCACAGCCAGTGGCTAGAATCCCTGCTCATGAGACCCTGTGCTAGCAGGCCGCTAGAACCATCTCAACTATGTTAGTCTATCTTGGAAGCCAACAAGTGTTTGCCCGTTAAGAGCACGGTAACAATCAGTCACGTTATGTTATAATGACTGTCGATATCTTTAAAAGCCTTGTCAAGTTTCTTTTTGAGTAACCCTAACCCCACCCTTAGAGAAATTTATCTGCGGTTCACCTCTTTGAAATACCTCATTGTTGTTCCTCATTTACCATAGGCAAAAAAAAAAAAAAAAAAAAAAAAAAAAAAAAAATCTTTTTATTGACAAAGTGTTCAGAAGGGGGCGCCACTGCAAAAAATGAGAGTTTTCGATGCCAGGACAAATTTGTTGCAGAAACAGCTGAAAGCAATCAGGTCAGACAGAGCCAAGGGCTGGAGGGATTTTTTAAATTACAAAAACCGAACCAAATCAATCCAAAACAAAAATCATACCAATGGCCAAGATTTCAAGTTTGCTACTGAAGTGTGACATTCTCCTAAGACATGCGTGTGACTTGATCAATATATTTATATATTTATATTTTAAGAAGTAGGAATTATTTGATGCAGCAAATCCACGTTGATTAAAAATTACCAGATATGGGGCTCCTTTGTGGCTCAGTGGTTTAGGCCTCTGACGTCGGCTCAGGTCATGATTTCAGGGTCCTGGGATGGAGCGCCACATCTGGCTCTCTGCTCAGTGGGGAGCCTGCATCCCCCCCCCTCTGCCTGTCTCTCAGTACTTGTGATCTGTCTGTCAAATGGGTACATAAGATCTTTAAAAAAAGAATTACTAGGAGTGAAATACATCGAGGGTATGGGAAGGAAAATGATTTCACCTGATCTGACTAGGAAGTGGTTGAAGCCTGAATTAAAGTGCTATAAAAAGAGTAAGGACCTGGGAAATATATGGGGAAAAAATCCCTAGAAAAACAGCAATAATAACTGGCTGCTCTTATTGATCCAGATCCTGCGGTAGGTAGAGAAGAGCTGGTTTTAGCCAGAGGATGATCTCCGTTTGTCTTCATGATCTGGCATTTCCTGCAAGCCAGGCATGGGGCTCTGCACTAAAGCTGCAAGTTCTGGCGGGCCCTCACTGTCCCTTTTCTCTTCTCGGGCGAACAACGGGCATTTCCATGGTGCAGTGTGACAGGCTTTACAACAGGGAGATAAAAGACTGCCAAGTGTAGGTTGGAGCTGGGAAAAGCCAGTTAGGAACTCATTTTCAGGGGAGGTGATAGACAAGGGCAAAGCAAAGAATGAGGATGAGAATGTCAAGTTTCAAAGTGCCAGGAGGCAGCACAGTGCATTGAGGAAACTACAGCAAGTTCATGACAACCGACAGCTGATCTCCCAGCAGCACCTGAGGGTGGAGGCTGAGCCCAGGGTTTAACACTGGGGCTGGGATGGTTTGTATACTATGCCGAGGAGGTGAGGTACTACACTGTAGGGGCACAGGGATCTACCGGAGGATTTCAAATATCAGAATCATAACCATAATAGAGTATTTAATTGCATCCTATCTTTCATCAAGGGTAAGATGCACTAAAGTTTATGTTCGACTAAGAAAGAAAAATGCTGTCAGTTAAACTAAGATATATCCTCAAGTGCAACGTGAATGCCACCTTAAGACATATTAAAATGGGCGGGGAGCACAAATCTTAGAACAAGTAAATAGTGGAACTAGAATAATTAGGAAAGGTCGAACACTTGGATCAACTTAAAAAGTGATTATTGCTTACCATGTGCCCCAAACTATATTAAGTCTTAGAACAAGAGACGTTCTCATCTTGATGCCCCGCAGCTGCTAGACCCAAGGTACAGAGGGCAGTAGCCAACGACCAGCAGGCCCCAAGTGCCATGTGCAGACTCTAAGAGCAACTGCCTTTGAGAGAGGAAACGGTTGAGACTGGGCTTTCTGAGGTAGAGAATTACTAGCTAGGAAAGGAGGAAAATTGACACAGAATCGGAATTGATGCCCCTACATGACAGAGTTGGTGAAACTTCCCTTCTCAGAGATCTTGAGGCTCCTCAGAAATGTATTTTTCATTTTGGATGGAACATTCTGGATAAACATGATCTGTTCGAGTTCCTGGTTCTCTCATCAGGACTGTTTCCTAGGCTATAGGGGCACTAGAAAAAGGGTTTTGAAAGTCCAGTGTAAATCCTGACAAAAGCAAAGCACGGTATCTATGAAAAACTAACCACTCACAGAAGGTATACTGGAGAGAATTATTGGGGAGAATTTCCCCAATATGGCAAAGGGAACGAGCATCAAAATTCAGGAGGTTCAGAGAATGCCCCTCAAAATCAATAAGAATAGGCCCACACCTCGTCACCTAATAGTAAAATTTACAAGTCTCAATGACAAAGAGAAAATCCTGAAAGCAGCCCGGGAAAAGAAGTCTGTAACATACAATGGTAAAAATATTAGATTGGCAGCTGACTTATCCACAGAGACCTGGCAGGCCAGAAAGAGCTGGCATGATATTTTCAGAGCACTAAACGAGAAAAACATGGAGCCAAGAATACTATATCCAGCTAGGCTATCATTGAAAATAGAAGGAGAGATTAAAAGCTTCCAGGACAAACAACAACTGAAAGAATTTGCAAATACCAAACCAGCTCTACAGGAAATCTTGAAAGGGGTCCTCTAGCAAGCAAAGAGAGAGCCTACAAGTGGTAGATCAGAAAGGAACAGAGACCATATACAGTAACAGTCACCTTACAGGCAATACAATGGCACTAAATTCATATCTCTCAATAGTTACCCTGAATGTGAATGGGCTAAATGCCCCTGTCAAAAGACACAGGGTATCAGAATGGATAAAAAAAACAAAACCCATCTATATGTTGCCTCCAAGAAACACATTTTAAGCCCGAAGACACCTCCAGATTTAAAGTGAGGGGGGTGGAAAAGAATTTACCATGCTAATGGACATCAGAAGAAAGCAGGAGTGGCAATCCTTATATCAGATCAATTAGATTTTAAGCCAAAGACTATAATAAGAGATGAGGAAGGACACTATATCATACTCAAAGGGTCTGTCCAACAAGAAGATTTAACAATTTTAAATATCTATGCCCCCAATGTGGGAGCAGCCAACTATATAAACCAATTAATAACAAAATCAAAGAAAACACATCAACAATAATACAATGATAGTAGGGGACTTTAACACTCCCCTCACTGAAATGGACAGGTCATCCAAGCAAAAGATCAGCAAGGATATAAAGGCCTTAAATGACACACTGGACCAGATGGACATCACAGATATATTCAGAATATTTCATCCCAAAGCAACAGAATACACATTCTTCTCTAGTGCACATGGAACATTCTCCAGAATAGATCACATCCTCGGTCCTAAATCAGGACTCAACCGGTATCAAAAGATTGGGATCATTCCCTGCATATTTTCAGACCACAATGCTCTAAAGCTAGAACTCAACCACAAAAGGAAGTTTGGAAAGAACCCAAATACATGGAGACTAAACAGTATCCTTCTAAAGAATGAATGGGTCAACCGGGAAATTAAAGAAGAATTGAAAAAAATCATGGAAACAAATGATAATGAAAACACAACGGTTCAAAATCTGTGGGACACAACAAAGGCAGTCCTGAGAGGAAAATATATAGCGGTACAAGCCTTTCTCAAGAAACAAGAAAGGTCTCAGGTACACAACCTAACCCTACACCTAAAGGAGCTGGAGAAAGAACAAGAAAGAAACCCTAAGCCCAGCAGGAGAAGAGAAATCATAAAGATCAGAGCAGAAATCAATGAAATAGAAACCAAAAAAACAATAGAACAAATCAACGAAACTAGGAGCTGGTTCTTTGAAAGAATTAATAAAATTGATAAACCCCTGGCCCGACTTATCAAAAAGAAAAGAGAAAGGACCCAAATAAATAAAATCATGAATGAAAGAGGAGAGATCACAACTAACACCAAAGAAATACAAACTATTATAAGAACATACTATGAGCAACTCTACGGCAATAAATTTGACAATCTGGAAGAAATGGATGCATTCCTAGAAACATATAAACTACCACAACTGAACCAGGAAGAAATAGAAAGCCTGAACAGACCCATAACCAGTAAGGAGATTGAAACAGTCATTAAAAATCTCCAAACAAACAAAAGCCCAGGGCCAGACGGCTTTCCGGGGGAATTCTACCAAACATTTAAAGAAGAACTAATTCCTATTCTCCTGAAACTGTTCCAAAAAATAGAAATGGAAGGAAAACTTCCAAACTCATTTTATGAGGCCAGCATCACCTTGATCCCCAAACCAGACAAGGATCCCACCAAAAAGAGAGCTATAGACCGATATCCTTGATGAACACAGATGCGAAAATACTCAACAAAATACTAGCCAATAGGATTCAACAGTACATTAAAAAGATTATTCACCACGACCAAGTGGGATTTATTCCAGGGCTGCAAGGTTGGTTCAACATCCGCAAATCAGTCAATGTGATACAACACATCAATAAAAGAAAGAACAAGAACCATATGATACTCTCAATAGATGCTGAAAAAGCATTTGACAAAGTACAACATCCCTTCCTGATCAAAACTCTTCAAAGTGTAGGGATAGAGGGCACATACCTCAATATCATCAAAGCCATCTATGAAAAACCCACCGCCAATATCATTCTCAATGGAGAAAAACTGAAAGCTTTTCCGCTAAGGTCAGGAACACGGCAGGGATGTCCATTATCACCACTGCTATTCAACATTGTACTAGAGGTCCTAGCCTCAGCAATCAGACAACAAAAGGAAATTAAAGGCATCCAAATCGGCAAAGAAGAAGTCAAATTATCACTCTTCGCAGATGATATGATACTATATGTGGAAAACCCAAAAGACTCCACTCCAAAACTGCTAGAACTTATACAGGAATTCAGTAAAGTGTCAGGATATAAAATCAATGCACAGAAATCAGTTGCATTTCTCTACACCAACAGCAAGACAGAAGAAAGAGATATTAAGGAGTCAATCCCATTTACAATTGCATCCAAAACCATAAGATACCTAGGAATAAACCTAACCAAAGAGACACAGAATCTATACTCAGAAAACTATAAAGTACTCATGAAAGAAATTGAGGAAGACACAAAGAAATGGAAAAATGTTCCATGCTCCTGGATTGGAAGAATAAATATTGTGAAAATGTCTATGCTACCTAAAGCAATCTACGCATTTAATGCAATTCCTATCAAAGTACCATCCATCTTTTTCAAAGAAATGGAACAAATAATTCTAAAATTTATATGGAACCAGAAAAGACCTCGAATAGCCAAAGGGATATTGAAAAAGAAAGCCAACGTTGGTGGCATCACAATTCCGGACTTCAAGCTCTATTACAAAGCTGTCATCATCAAGACAGCATGGTACTGGCACAAAAACAGACACATAGATCAATGGAACAGAATAGAGAGCCCAGAAATAGACCCTCAAATCTATGGTCAACTAATCTTCGACAAAGGAAAGAATGTCCAATGGAAAAAAGACAGCCTTTTCAATAAATGGTGCTGGGAAAATTGGACAGCCACATGCAGAAAAATGAAATTGGACCATTTCCTTACACCACACACAAAAATAGACTCAAAATGGATGAAGGACCTCAATGTACGAAAGGAATCCATCAAAATCCTTGAGAACACGGGCAGCAACCTCTTCGACCTCTGCCGCAGCAACATCCTCCTAGGAACAACGCAAAAGGCAAGGGAAGCAAGGGAAAAAATGAACTACTGGGATTTCATCAAGATCAAAAGCTTTTGCACAGCAAAGGAAACAGTTAACAAAATCAAAAGACAACTGACAGAATGGGAGAAGATATTTGCAAACGACATATCAGATAAAGGACTAGTGTCCAGAATCTATAAAGAACTTAACAAACTCAACACCCAAAGAACAAATAATCCAATCAAGAAATGGGCAGAAGACATGAACAGACATTTCTGCAAAGAAGACATCCAGATGGCCAACAGACACATGAAAAAGTGCTCCATATCACTCGGCATCAGGGAAATACAAATCAAAACCACAATGAGATATCACCTCACACCAGTCAGAATGGCTAAAATCAACAAGTCAGGAAATGACAGATGCTGGCGAGGATGCGGAGAAAGGGGAACCCTCCTACACTGTTGGTGGGAATGCAAGCTGGTGCAGCCACTCTGGAAAACAGCATGGAGGTTCCTCAAAATGTTGAAAATAGAACTGCCCTATGACCCAGCAATTGCACTACTGGGTATTTACCCTAAAGATACAAATGTAGTGATCCAAAGGGACACATGCACCCGAATGTTTATAGCAGCAATGTCCACAATAGCCAAACTATGGAAAGAACCTAGATGTCCATCAACAGATGAATGGATCAAGAAGATGTGGTATATATACACAATGGAATACTATGCAGCCATCAAAAGAAATGAAATCTTGCCATTTTTGCAACAACATGGATGGAACTAGAGCGTATCATGCTTAGCGAAATAAGTCAAGCAGAGAAAGACAACTATCATATGATCTCCCTGATATGAGGAAGTGGTGATGCAACATGGAGGCTTAAGTGGGTAGAAGAATAAATGAAACAAGATGGGATTGGGAGGGAGACAAACCATAAGTGACTCTTAATCTCACAAAACAAACTGAGGGTTGCCGGGGGGAGGGGGTTTGGGAGAAGGGGGTGGGATTATGGACATTGGGGAGGGTATGTGATTTGGTGAGTGCTGTGAAGTGTGTAAACCTGGTGATTCACAGACCTGTACCCCTGGGGATAAAAATATATGTTTATAAAAATAAAAAAATTAAAAAAAAAAAAAAAAAAAAAAAAAAAAAAAAAAAAAACTAACCACTCAGAAGAGAACAACAGATAAAAGGCCCGGCCGTCCTGACCCTGCAGGATAGGTAAGGTAAGTCCGGCAACAAGGGTAGAGGGGAAGAGCCCATCTCCTGCTAGAAGAGCTAGAGAAGACCCGTTCCGGAGAGACCACCAGGAGAGGAGAGCAGTAGGTGCTGATGATGAAGAATATTTTAATCAGCAGAGAAGGTCAAAATGACAAAATTCCAGATTCAGAGTAAACATATGGGATTAAAAAATAAAAAATAAAAATAAAGATTTTTTTGAAATGACTTTTTTCTTTAAAGGACTTTAAACAAAAGTCCTTTAAGAGAAAGTTGGCAGCTTAAACCAAAAGTACAACTCACTGAGAGAATCGCCGCAATATTTATTGGGGTAGAAAGGACCTGGAATGTAGAAAGACCCATTCTGCAGAGGAAAAAAGAGAATCACTAACAGGCCTCATGCCTTGCGCAGCCAGTGGCTAGAATCCCTCCCTCATGAGACCCTTTGCTAGAAGGCCACTAGAACCATCTCAACTATGTTAGTCTATCTTGGAAGCCAACAAGTGTTTGCCCAGTTAAGAGCACAGTAACAATCAGTCACGTTATGTTATAATGACTGTCGATATCTTTAAAAGCCTTGTCAAGTTCCTTTTTGAGTAACCCTCACCCCACCCTTAGAGAAATTTATCTGTGGTTCACCTCTTTGAAATACCTCATGGTTGTTCCACATTTACCATACCCAAAGGAAAAAAAAAAAAAGGCTTTTTATAAACAAAGTGTTCCGAAGGGGGCGCCAATGTAAACAATGAGAGTTTTCCCTGCTGGGACAACTTTGTTGCAGAAACAGCTGAAAGCAATCAGGTCAGACAGGGCCAAGGGCTGGAGGGATCTTTAACATTACAAAAACCGAACCAAATCAAACCAAAACAAAAATCAAAACCAATGGCCAAGATTTCAAGTTTGCTACTAAAGGTATGACATTCTCCTAAACATGCGTGTGACTTGATCAATATATTTATATATTTATATTTCAAGAAGAAGGAACTATTTGATGCAGCAAATCCACGTTGATTAAAAATTACCAGATATGGGGCTCCTGGGGGGCTCAGTGGTTTAGGCCTCTGCCTTCGGCTCAGGTCATGATTTCAGGGTCCTGGGATGGAGCCCCACATCAGGCTCTCTGCTCAGCGGGGAGCCTGCTTCCCCCTCTCTCTCTCTGCCTGCCTCTCTAGCTACTTGTGATCGGTCAAATGGGTAAATAATATCTTTAAAGAAAGAATTACTAGGAGTGAAATACATCGAGGGTATGGGAAGGAAAATGATTTCACCTGATCTGACCAGTAAGTGGTTGAAGCGTGAATTAAAGTGCTATAAAAAGAGTAAAGACCTCGGAAATATATGGGGAAAAAATCCCTAGATAAACAGCAATAATAACTGGCTGCTCTTTATTGATCCAGATCCTGCGGTAGGTAAAGAAGAGCTGGTTTTAGCCAGAGGATGATATCCGTTTATCTTCATGATCTGGCATTTCCTGCAAGCCAGGCATGGGGCTTTGAACTAAAGCTGCAAATTCTGGGGGGCCCTCACTGTCCCTTTTCTCTTCTCAGCGGGACTACGGGCATGTCCACGGTTCAGTGTGACAGGCTTTACCACAGGGAGATAAAAGACTGCCAAGGGTAGGTTGGAGCTGGGAAAAGTCACTTAGGAAGTGATTTTCAGGGGAGGTGATAGACAAGGGCAAAGCAAATAATGAGGATGAGAGTGTCAAGTTTCAAAGTGACAGGAGGAGGCACAGTGCATTCGGGAAACTACAGCAAGTTCATGACAACCGACAGCTGATCTCACAGCATCACGTGCGGATGGAGGCTGAGCCGCGGGGTTAACACTGGGGCTGGGATGGTTTGTATACTATGCCGAGGAGGTGAGGTACTACACTGAAGGGGCACAGGGAGCTAACGGAGGATTTCAAATATCAGAATCGTAACCATAATAGATTCATCCTAGCTTTCATCAAGGTTAAGATGCACTATAGTTTATGTTCGAATAAGAAAGAAAAATGCTGTCAGTTAAACTAAGATATATCCTCAAGTGCAAGGTGAGTGCCACCTTAAGAGATATTAAAATGGGGGGGGGAGGACAAATCTTAGATCAAGTAAATAGTGGAACTAGAATAATTAAGAAAGGTCGAACACTTGGATCAACTTAAAAAGTGATTATTGCTTACCATGTGCCTCAAACTATATTAAGTCTTAGAACAAGAGATGTTCTCATCTTGATGCCCCGCAGCTGCTAGACCCAAGGTACAGAGGGCAGTAGCCAACGACCAGCAGGCCCCAAGTACCATGTGCAGACTCTAAGAGCAACTGCCTTTGAGAGAGGAAACGGTTGAGAGTGGGCTTTCTGAGGTAGAGAATTACTAGCTAGGAAAGGAGGAAAATTGACACAGAATCTGAATTGATGCCCCTACATGACAGAGTTGGTGAAACTTCCCTTCTCAGAGATCTTGAGGGTCCTCAGAAATGTATTTTTCATTTTGGACGGAACATTCAGGATAAATATGATCTGCTCGAGTTCCTGGTTCTCTTATCAGGACTGTTTCCTAGGCTTCAGTGGCACAAGAAAAGGGTTTTGATAGTCCAGGGTAAATCCTGACAAAAGCAAAGCACGGTATCTATTACTCTTTTCTCATACTCACTGTCTTTGTCTTTATGGGGTTTGTACTTTGCTTTTCCCCATCCTTTACTGCCATTATATAATCAAATCTAATAACTTCTTAGAGAAAGTTAAAAATTCCTGCATAGCCACACATGAACACAAAGTCACTGATTTTTAGCAAACCTATAAGATAGTCAGACATCCATTCAATTACTTTTTTTTTTAAGATTTTATTTATTTATTTGACAGAGAGAGTTGACAAGCAGGCAGAGAGAAGGGCAGAGGGAGAGGAGGAAGCAGGCTCCCGGCTGAGCAGAGAGCCCGATTTGGGGCTCCGTCCCAGGACCCTGGGATCATGACCTGAGCCGAAGACAGTGGCTTAACCCACAGAGCCACCCAGGCGTCCCTCCATTCAATTTCTTAACTGAGTCTCAAATGCATCCTGAGTTCTAACCTAAACCTAAGTTCTACTTTTTACACGTTGCTATATGACCAAATTCTTTCAGTTCAGTATTTTGTAACATTTAAATATTAATCAATTGATGCTTTGTCTGTGTATTTCTATGAAAATATTTGGAATACTGTAGATTTATTGTTATATTTATAGATTTATAATCAAAGTTTCATCAGTTGAAGTTTTTGGAAATTTCAGATATAATGATTAACCTAAAATGATACTGCCTCAAATCCCTCTGATATCAAGGCCCAACACCTGATTATAGCCAAACCTGTGGTGGATAGTTTATGGGAAATTGCAGTTACTTAACACTGATAGCATCTCATGTTCTCTCTCTCATTTTAGAATGTCTCCAACACAACCCAAAAGTGTAGGAGAGTTACTGTCCTCTGAGGACAGCTCTCAGTGAAGTGGAAATAAGAACCATAGATAAAATTGTCAGTTTTCAGGTCTTCATGAGGACAACATAAAGAAGTTTCTCAGGACCTTTAAGTAAAAGCAAGCCTTCATTTTCTTTCAACAACAATTATATCAACAATGTACCTCTTTGACAATGTTGCTTCTTCACTGTCTCACTTTCCCATTCTTTTCTACCTTGGATAATCTCCCAGATAAACTAACAGTACTCAAATCCTTTGTCCTACTCTTTGCTCTCAGGATAAATGGAGCCAAAAGACTTAGATTAATATCAAGTTCTGAATGGGATCTTAGAGCTATTTCTGTCCAGATTTTCATAAACATAGAGACCTTTGAATTATCAGGCTATAAATAAGTTCTAAATGGAGGGGGCAAAAGCAAAAAGTAGAAATTTTTACGTTTGATTTTTAATCATGATTAATTGACTTTATTGATTATTAAAAATACTAACATTATAAAAGTGTGGATCTTTGTAAAACAATGTCATAATGTAAGAAATAAGTTGCATAGTCCTTTTGAGAATATTAAACCAAGTGTTCAAGTGCCATCTAATTTCTTGTTTAATCCAGAACTTTGGTGTGCATTATCTTGAGGAATAGGATTCTGAAGTCCAGACAGACTAACAGAAAACTGATCCAAATGTGTGTGTTTATATTTCTGCTTTTGTTGTAAAAATCAAAGTGTGATTGCTGGTTTAAAATGGTAAAACTAATAATGTTCATGGACTCTATTATAAATTTTCTAATTGTATGGGAAGAATCCAATAAACATAGAATTAATTGATTTGCAAATCCTCAAAGAGCTACAGGATCAGGTAGTGGTATGTTCTGATTCAACAGCATCATAATGCAGCATTTTATATGTGTGGCTAATGGATATTTTCATGAATGTTTGCTAGCTAGTCAGCCAATACAGAAAAATATTAGGTAGGGTAATTACTCACAGTTGTGTTTAATAAAATGAAAGAAAATTATCAAATGACACTAATAATATTAATCCTATAGCAGGCTAAATAATACAATGATAATTACAAGTATTAATCTAGCTTTCTTCCCTGATTATGACTCTTCTCTCCTTATCATAATGGGAGTAGAAGATTGTCTGCAATGAATTGTGAAAACCCAGCAGTGACTTTGGCAGTGAAGGCCTCCCATCAATTTTGATAGGTTAAAATAATTCTGGTTGGTCTTGAGCAAATGTGTCAATTTTTTTTTTCGTGTGTGTCATAAAAGAAAGAAGCAATAGTAAATTCTTGCTGTTATTCCATGGAGCCAATAAAATCATACTGCCAACAAGAGGCTGTTGACACTGTAAGTGTAGTTAACTGTCTTGAAATACTAGGCCACAAAATAAAATTCCAATATTTTACATAAAGTCTTTTTTTTTTTAAAGAAAACAAAACAAAACAAAACAAAACAACTATACTGCTTACATTTAGGGCCCTGCTGTTGTGTAACTATTTTTTAACATATCTACTGTAAGTGTATATATATATATATTTTTTCCTGTGCAATAAAATCATTTAGAGATAGATATGGATTGCAAATTATTTGGGGGGAGGCATGGTATTTGTGGCTAGTCTTACAAGTAAAATGACTAAAAGAATGAAGAAAAACATTTTTTATTAGAGCATATTAACATCTGTCCAAAGTACTTATTTACTATAATACTGACTAATGTATAATACTGTACACAAAGAAAGGAGTTAAATGAGTTATAATTCAGTCGAAGTATAGCTGGCCATTTTAAAACTTACCACTGAATCTTTCTGGTATGAAATGTGATATCTGGCAATCTGGTCCAGTTCATTACATCAGGTCATTTGTATGTTCTTATTACCATTTTGATAGCATAGCACATTTTATAACCCAGATATTTTACAATGGAACTATGATGCATGTATTTTCAAAAGTATAGATATACATGAAGCTATGAGGTCAAAAGTGATGAATGTCCGTAGTATCATATAGACTCAACAAAAAAAGTGTCCAAGGCTCTGAGTGAGATTTATGAATATTGTGTAAGATTAGGCCAACATGTAGTTTTGATATAAATAATCTGTTCTTAAATTAGAATTACAGTCGTTGAGTACAGTGTTGAAAATGGCAGATAGATTTTAGCTATCTTTGCTCACTAGGGAAAATGGAAAAATGTTTAGTTTGGTCAGATTTTCACTTAACTTCTGAAAAATCTTACGTTTGAGAGAACCCTTCTGAAATAAGAATCCTTAAAGACATAACCCTTTGGCACAAGTTTTCAAGAAACTTGTTTGATATTGTAGACAATCATATGGCACACGTACTGTTCTAGATGTTTCATGCCAAAAATATGTATGCCATACGAAGACTACATATACATATAGAGATGTAGCTCAGCTTACAACGGGGCTATGTACAGAGAAACACATAAAAAATTGAAAATGCATTTAATAACCCTAAACTATCAAATATCATAGCTTACCTTAAGCTTATTTAAACATACTCAGAACACTTACATTTGCCAGCATTTGGGCAAAATCATCGAGGCCTAATGAGCCATGGATGAGTCTTCTTCTCTGTGGATTTGGCCCGATCCCAATTTGGGGGTCAATCTGTGGGATGGGAGGAGTCCTTTCAGTTTGGTTACCTCATTCTAAAGCAGAGCACAGGGGAGGGGCGAATGGACAACACGAACTATGGTTAAAAATTGGGGCCTAGGGGCATGGCAAGCCCAATATGCCGTCCAGCACTGTGAGACCTTATTTGGGGACTGGGCTCACGCTGAGGGTCACAATGCGTACTTGTGACCAACGCGGCCCTCAAGCATGGCGGGGTCAAAGGGCCACACTGCTATCAACTACACAGAATGCCAACCCCAAGATTTCTTGCCATGGGGAAGGATTTCTGATTTCTGCCTCATGTTCAACCCTGGGCAGTGATTGGAGAAAACGTCTAGGTTCTGAAGCCTGAAAACCGAAGTTGGGAAGAGATGACGACCTAAGTAAGGCTTTGGCAGGTCCGATGTGTTCAGCGTGAGTCCAGCTGGCTGGGTGTGGGTCGGGAGGTCCAGGCTCAGGCTGTGACAGAAAGGGCATGAGTGCCCAGGGAATCCTGTAGAATTGGGGTACAGTCAAGTGGCGAAAAGGTTGATCCTCCTTTGGGGTTTCTGGTGAGCCCCAGAGGGCAATGTTTTTTCTTCTGGAGGGCAGGCAGAGGGCTGCATTGTTGTTCTGGAATTGCCAAACTGGAGGGCTTGTGGGGCCAGGAGTTGAGGACAGAAGACGGAGAACACAAGCAACCTTAGGTTTCTGGGCGAGGGCATGGCAGGTACGCTCTGCAGAGCTGAATCGAGCACTCGTGCATCTGAAATCAGGTGAGGATCTGACGAACGCTCAGGTTGGAGTTTCTGTCCCTTATGGCCCTCTTCATGAAGAGGTGGTGGATCACGAGGCCATGGAATTTTTCCCACGATGGGAGTTGTGAGATGCTCCAAACCGTAAAGATTCTTCAGCGGGACGATTGAGACCTGTTGGTTGGCTCCAGGACTTCCCGTACGGATCGATTCCGAGTAGGGTTCTAAGGATGGATGGCTGGGAAGCCCGACTCTCCTTCCTCTTGTGTCCTAGGGACAAGACAGGTTAGGTCTGCTGGATCTGGGGGAGAAACTGAGAGGGTTGAGTTGAAATGGACTCTCTTGTGGATGGGTCCTCATGTGGGTTTGTGTCCATGGAGAACGTGGAATGAAGCAGTGGCACAGGGTCCCTGATGGGTTCTCCTAACCAGAGGCTTTGACACAGCTCCAACGTGCAAGATTCCCACGTGGAGACGAGATTTGTTCTGATGGGTGCCTCAAGAAACAGCCATATGCTGCTATGGGAATCCAGGCCTCTGAGGAGAGATGACTGGACAACAAAGCAATGGATGCGATTAGGATCTAGGGGCCTGCTCATTCCAATTTACCTCTGGGGACATCTGTCCACGGGTCTAAGTGCAGGTAGATGCTCAGCTGGTGTCAGACCACCCTTGTTATTCCTGGGCAGTCAACACTATTGGGATGGCCCCGGGCACTTTGGAGGTTTATCATCCTATTTCTAGGTTTGTGGCCAATGGAATGGGCAGAATTCCCAGGCACAGTCCTCAGGTTTGGCTCCAAGACCCTGTGCCTGTAGGTTTTGTGGGCCAGGGCTGTGGGGACAGTTGTCTGAAAACACAAACTCAGCTTAGGTTTCGGGTCGTAGGTATTGCAGGACTGATCTACAGACCGTGAGGAGAACTCTTCAGGATATGAAGAAGGGGGCGAGTGTGAGACGCTTGCTCAAGATTTTGTCTCTGGATATTGTGTCACTGATGGCCGTGGAATGTCCGGGTGGCCTCATGGGCCATGGACGAGTCTTCGTCTCTGGGCATTTGGCCTGATCCCAAGAGTTTGGGGTTATTCTTTGAGATGGGAGGAGTCGGTTTTGTTTTGTTTTTACCTCAGGTGTCCCACCAAAAGAGAGTTTCCAGAGCAGAGCCCTGGGGAGGGGCGACTGGACAACCAGAAAGCTGGTTAAAACTTGGGGCCTAGGGGCATGGCAAGCCCATTATGACGTCTAATGGTCCAGCCACTGAGAGGACTTACTAGAGGACAGGACTCACGCTGAGGGTCACAATGCGTGTTTGTGCCCTCTTCGTACTCAAGCATGGGCGGGGCCTCATGGTGAACGCTGGTTTCTCCTACACTGAACGTGGGACAAACATGCCAACCACAAGGTTTCTTGCATGCCATAGGGAAGGAGGAGTTCTGATTTCTGCATCACATTCACCCCTTGGCGGGGTGTGGAGTTAAGGTCTATGTTCTGAAGCCTGAGAAGCTAGGTTGGGAATAGAGGACGAGCTAAGGCCATGGCGGGTCTGTTGTGCTCAGTGTGTGCGGTCAGCTGTCTGGGTGTTGGTCAGGAAGTCCGGGCTCAGGCTGTGTCAGACAGTGTATTAGTGCCCAGATTTGTCGATATAATTTGTGTACAGAAGGGTGCCGTGTAGGTCTATCCTCATTTCGGGTGTCTGGGAAGCTCCATAGGGCAACATTTTTTTTTTTTTTGTTTTGTTTTGTTTTGTTTTGTTTTGTTTTCTGGAGGGCAGGAAGAGTGCTGCCTTGTGGGTCCAGAATTGCCAAACGTGAGGTCTTGGGGGCCAGGAGTGTGAGGACGGACATTGGAGAACAGAAGTTTCACATAGGTTTAAGGGCGAGGGAAAGGCCGGCACACTCTGCAGAGCTGAATCGAGATGTCGTGCATCTGAATTCAGGGCGAGGATCAGACGTTGGCTCAGGTTGGAGTTCCTGTCCATGATTTCCCCCTTCAGAAAGGGGGTGGGGGCTTCAGAAAGCCATCACGGTTTTCCCACGTTGGGAGTTGTGAGAGGCTCCAAAACGCAAGGATTCCTTCTGCGGGACATTTGAGACCTTTTGGATGGGTCCAGGACGTTCCATATCGAAGGACGCCAGAGCAGGGTTCTAAGGGCGGAGCCCTGGGCAACCCGCCTCGCATCTCAGTTGTCCCCTAGCGACAGGACAGGTTGTATCTGCTGGCTCTGGGGGAGCAACCGAGAAGCCAGAGTTGAAATGGACTCTCCTGCGGATGGATCCTAATGTGGGTTTGTGTCCATGGAGACCTTGGAAAGGGGTGGTGGCACCGGGCCCTGAAGGATTCTCCTAACCGGAAGTTTTGACACAGTTCCAGCCTGCTATTTTCCCATGTCGAGACAAGATTTGCCTCCGGAAACCCCCGCATGCTGGTATTTGAAAACATGCCTCTGAGGAGAGATGCCTGGAAACCAAAGCAATGGATCCGATCACGGACTAGGGACCTGTGAGGTTCAATCTACGACCCTGGTGACACCCAACTATGGTATGAGTGGAGGTAGATGCTCAGCTGTTTTTCAGACGCCCTTGTTTGTCCCGGGCGGCCTACACCATTGGGATGGCTTCAGGGACTGTGGAGGTTTCTCCTCATTTGGAGGCGTGTGGTCAAGTGAATGGGCAGAATTCCAGTGGAGTGGGCAGGCACAGACCTGATGTGTGGCTCCAGGGTCCCCAGGCTGGAGGGTATGGAAGCCAGGAATGTGGGGATAGAAGTCTGAAAACACACACTCGGCTTGTCTTGGGGACGTAGGTATGGCAGTCCCGATCTACAGACCGTGAGGGGAACTCTTTGGGATATGAAGAAAGAGCGAGTGTGAGGCGCTTATTCAGGCTTTTGTCTCTGGATTTTGTGTCAACGATGGGCTTGGACTGTCGGGGAGGCCTAATGGGCCATGGATGAGTCTTCCTCTCTGTGGATTTGGCCCGATCCCAATTTGGGGGTCAATCTGTGGGATGGGAGGAGTCCTTTCAGTTTGGTTACCTCATTCTAAAGCAGAGCACAGGGGAGGGGCGAATGGACAACACGAACTATGGTTAAAAATTGGGGCCTAGGGGCATGGCAAGCCCAATATGCCGTCTCTTGGTCCAGCACTGTGAGACCTTACTTGGGGACTGGGCTCACGCTGAGGGTCACAATGCGTATTTGTGACCAACGCGGCCCTCAAGCATGGCGGGGTCAAAGGGCCACACTGCTATCAACTACACAGAATGCCAACCCCAAGATTTCTTGCCATGGGGAAGGATTTCTGATTTCTGCCTCATGTTCAACCCTGGGCAGTGATTGGAGAAAACGTCTAGGTTCTGAAGCCTGAAAACCGAAGTTGGGAAGAGATGACGACCTAAGTAAGGCTTTGGCAGGTCCGATGTGTTCAGCGTGAGTCCAGCTGGCTGGGTGTGGGTCGGGAGGTCCAGGCTCAGGCTGTGACAGAAAGGGCATGAGTGCCCAGGGAATCCTGTAGAATTGGGGTACAGTCAAGTGGCGAAAAGGTTGATCCTCCTTTGGGGTTTCTGGTGAGCCCCAGAGGGCAATGTTTTTTTCTTCTGGAGGGCAGGCAGAGGGCTGCATTGTTGTTCTGGAATTGCCAAACTGGAGGGCTTGTGGGCCAGGAGTTGAGGACAGAAGACGGAGAACACAAGCAACCTTAGGTTTCTGGGCGAGGGCATGGCAGGTACGCTCTGCAGAGCTGAATCGAGCACTCGTGCATCTGAAATCAGGTGAGGATCTGACGAACGCTCAGGTTGGGGTTTCTGTCCCTTATGGCCCTCTTCATGAAGAGGTGGTGGATCACGAGGCCATGGAATTTTTCCCACGATGGGAGTTGTGAGATGCTCCAAACCGTAAAGATTCTTCAGCGGGACGATTGAGACCTGTTGGTTGGCTCCAGGACTTCCCGTACGGATCGATTCCGAGTAGGGTTCTAAGGATGGATGGCTGGGAAGCCCGACTCTCCTTCCTCTTGTGTCCTAGGGACAAGACAGGTTAGGTCTGCTGGATCTGGGGGAGAAACTGAGAGGGTTGAGTTGAAATGGACTCTCTTGTGGATGGGTCCTCATGTGGGTTTGTGTCCATGGAGAACGTGGAATGAAGCAGTGGCACAGGGTCCCTGATGGGTTCTCCTAACCAGAGGCTTTGACACAGCTCCAACGTGCAAGATTCCCACGTGGAGACGAGATTTGTTCTGATGGGTGCCTCAAGAAACAGCCATATGCTGCTATGGGAATCCAGGCCTCTGAGGAGAGATGACTGGACAACAAAGCAATGGATGCGATTAGGATCTAGGGGGCCTGCTCATTCCAATTTACCTCTGGGGACATCTTTCCACGGGCCTAAGTGCAGGTAGATGCTCAGCTGGTGTCAGACCACCCTTGTTATTCCTGGGCAGTCAACACTATTGGGATGGCCCCGGGCACTTTGGAGGTTTATCATCCTATTTCTAGGTTTGTGGCCAATGGAATGGGCAGAATTCCCAGGCACAGTCCTCAGGTTTGGCTCCAAGACCCTGTGCCTGTAGGTTTTGTGGGCCAGGGCTGTGGGGACAGTTGTCTGAAAACACAAACTCAGCTTAGGTTTCGGGTCGTAGGTATTGCAGGACTGATCTACAGACCGTGAGGAGAACTCTTCAGGATATGAAGAAGGGGGGGCGAGTGTGAGACGCTTGCTCAAGATTTTGTCTCTGGATATTGTGTCACTGATGGCCGTGGAATGTCCGGGTGGCCTCATGGGCCATGGACGAGTCTTCGTCTCTGGGCATTTGGCCCGATCCCAAGAGTTTGGGGTTATTCTTTGAGATGGGAGGAGTCGGTTTTGTTTTGTTTTTACCTCAGGTGTCCCACCAAAAGAGAGTTTCCAGAGCAGAGCCCTGGGGAGGGGCGACTGGACAACCAGAAAGCTGGTTAAAACTTGGGGCCTAGGGGCATGGCAAGCCCATTATGACGTCTAATGGTCCAGCCACTGAGAGGACTTACTAGAGGACAGGACTCACGCTGAGGGTCACAATGCGTGTTTGTGCCCTCTTCGTACTCAAGCATGGGCGGGGGCCTCATGGTGAACGCTGGTTTCTCCTACACTGAACGTGGGACAACATGCCAACCACAAGGTTTCTTGCCATAGGGAAGGAGGAGTTCTGATTTCTGCATCACATTCACCCCTTGGCGGGGTGTGGAGTTAAGGTCTATGTTCTGAAGCCTGAGAAGCTAGGTTGGGAATAGAGGACGAGCTAAGGCCATGGCGGGTCTGTTGTGCTCAGTGTGCAGTCAGCTGTCTGGGTGTTGGTCAGGAAGTCCGGGCTCAGGCTGTGTCAGACAGTGTATTAGTGCCCAGATTTGTCGATATAATTTGTGTACAGAAGGGTGCCGTGTAGGTCTATCCTCATTTCGGGTGTCTGGGAAGCTCCATAGGGCAACATTTTGTTTTTTTTTTTTTTGTTTTGTTTTGTTTGTTTTGTTTTTTTTCTGGAGGGCAGGCAGAGTGCTGCCTTGTGGGTCCAGAATTGCCAAACGTGAGGTCTTGGGGGCCAGGAGTGTGAGGACGGACATTGGAGAACAGAAGTTTCACATAGGTTTAAGGGCGAGGGCAAGGCCGGCACACTCTGCAGAGCTGAATCGAGATGTCGTGCATCTGAATTCAGGGCGAGGATCAGACGTTGGCTCAGGTTGGAGTTCCTGTCCATGATTTCCCCCTTCAGAAAGGGGGTGGGGGCTTCAGAAAGCCATCACGGTTTTCCCACGTTGGGAGTTGTGAGAGGCTCCAAAACGCAAGGATTCCTTCTGCGGGACATTTGAGACCTTTTGGATGGGTCCAGGACGTTCCATATCGAAGGACGCCAGAGCAGGGTTCTAAGGGCGGAGCCCTGGGCAACCCGCCTCGCATCTCAATTGTCCCCTAGCGACAAGACAGGTTGTATCTGCTGGCTCTGGGGGAGCAACCGAGAAGCCAGAGTTGAAATGGACTCTCCTGCGGATGGATCCTAATGTGGGTTTGTGTCCATGGAGACCTTGGAAAGGGGTGGTGGCACCGGGCCCTGAAGGATTCTCCTAACCGGAAGTTTTGACACAGTTCCAGCCTGCTATTTTCCCATGTCGAGACAAGATTTGCCTCCGGAAACCCCCGCATGCTGGTATTTGAAAACATGCCTCTGAGGAGAGATGCCTGGAAACCAAAGCAATGGATCCGATCACGGCCTAGGGACCTGTGAGGTTCAATCTACGACCCTGGTGACATCCAACTACGGTATGAGTGGAGGTAGATGCTCAGCTGTTGTCAGACGCCCTTGTTTGTCCCGGGCGGCCTACACCATTGGGATGGCTTCAGGGACTGTGGAGGTTTCTCCTCATTTGGAGGCGTGTGGTCAAGTGAATGGGCAGAATTCCAGTGGAGTGGGCAGGCACAGACCTGATGTGTGGCTCCAGGGTCCCCAGGCTGGAGGGTATGGAAGCCAGGAATGTGGGGATAGAAGTCTGAAAACACACACTCGGCTTGTCTTGGGGACGTAGGTATGGCAGTCCCGATCTACAGACCGTGAGGGGAACTCTTTGGGATATGAAGAAAGAGCGAGTGTGAGGCGCTTATTCAGGCTTTTGTCTCTGGATTTTGTGTCAACGATGGGCTTGGACTGTCGGGGAGGCCTAATGGGCCATGGATGAGTCTTCCTCTCTGTGGATTTGGCCCGATCCCAATTTGGGGGTCAATCTGTGGGATGGGAGGAGTCCTTTCAGTTTGGTTACCTCATTCTAAAGCAGAGCACAGGGGGAGGGCGAATGGACAACACGAACTATGGTTAAAAATTGGGGCCTAGGGGCATGGCAAGCCCAATATGCCGTCTCTTGGTCCAGCACTGTGAGACCTTACTTGGGGACTGGGCTCACGCTGAGGGTCACAATGCGTATTTGTGACCAACGCGGCCCTCAAGCATGGCGGGGTCAAAGGGCCACACTGCTATCAACTACACAGAATGCCAACCCCAAGATTTCTTGCCATGGGGAAGGATTTCTGATTTCTGCCTCATGTTCAACCCTGGGCAGTGATTGGAGAAAACGTCTAGGTTCTGAAGCCTGAAAACCGAAGTTGGGAAGAGATGACGACCTAAGTAAGGCTTTGGCAGGTCCGATGTGTTCAGCGTGAGTCCAGCTGGCTGGGTGTGGGTCGGGAGGTCCAGGCTCAGGCTGTGACAGAAAGGGCATGAGTGCCCAGGGAATCCTGTAGAATTGGGGTACAGTCAAGTGGCGAAAAGGTTGATCCTCCTTTGGGGTTTCTGGTGAGCCCCAGAGGGCAATGTTTTTTCTTCTGGAGGGCAGGCAGAGGGCTGCATTGTTGTTCTGGAATTGCCAAACTGGAGGGCTTGTGGGCCAGGAGTTGAGGACAGAAGACGGAGAACACAAGCAACCTTAGGTTTCTGGGCGAGGGCATGGCAGGTACGCTCTGCAGAGCTGAATCGAGCACTCGTGCATCTGAAATCAGGTGAGGATCTGACGAACGCTCAGGTTGGAGTTTCTGTCCCTTATGGCCCTCTTCATGAAGAGGTGGTGGATCACGAGGCCATGGAAATTTTTCCCACGATGGGAGTTGTGAGATGCTCCAAACCGTAAAGATTCTTCAGCGGGACGATTGAGACCTGTTGGTTGGCTCCAGGACTTCCCGTACGGATCGATTCCGAGTAGGGTTCTAAGGATGGATGGCTGGGAAGCCCGACTCTCCTTCCTCTTGTGTCCTAGGGACAAGACAGGTTAGGTCTGCTGGATCTGGGGGAGAAACTGAGAGGGTTGAGTTGAAATGGACTCTCTTGTGGATGGGTCCTCATGTGGGTTTGTGTCCATGGAGAACGTGGAATGAAGCAGTGGCACAGGGTCCCTGATGGGTTCTCCTAACCAGAGGCTTTGACACAGCTCCAACGTGCAAGATTCCCACGTGGAGACGAGATTTGTTCTGATGGGTGCCTCAAGAAACAGCCATATGCTGCTATGGGAATCCAGGCCTCTGAGGAGAGATGACTGGACAACAAAGCAATGGATGCGATTAGGATCTAGGGGCCTGCTCATTCCAATTTACCTCTGGGGACATCTGTCCACGGGCCTAAGTGCAGGTAGATGCTCAGCTGGTGTCAGACCACCCTTGTTATTCCTGGGCAGTCAACACTATTGGGATGGCCCCGGGCACTTTGGAGGTTTATCATCCTATTTCTAGGTTTGTGGCCAATGGAATGGGCAGAATTCCCAGGCACAGTCCTCAGGTTTGGCTCCAAGACCCTGTGCCTGTAGGTTTTGTGGGCCAGGGCTGTGGGGACAGTTGTCTGAAAACACAAACTCAGCTTAGGTTTCGGGTCGTAGGTATTGCAGGACTGATCTACAGACCGTGAGGAGAACTCTTCAGGATATGAAGAAGGGGGCGAGTGTGAGACGCTTGCTCAAGATTTTGTCTCTGGATATTGTGTCACTGATGGCCGTGGAATGTCCGGGTGGCCTCATGGGCCATGGACGAGTCTTCGTCTCTGGGCATTTGGCCCGATCCCAAGAGTTTGGGGTTATTCTTTGAGATGGGAGGAGTCGGTTTTGTTTTTGTTTTTACCTCAGGTGTCCCACCAAAAGAGAGTTTCCAGAGCAGAGCCCTGGGGAGGGGCGACTGGACAACCAGAAAGCTGGTTAAAACTTGGGGCCTAGGGGCATGGCAAGCCCATTATGACGTCTAATGGTCCAGCCACTGAGAGGACTTACTAGAGGACAGGACTCACGCTGAGGGTCACAATGCGTGTTTGTGCCCTCTTCGTACTCAAGCATGGGCGGGGCCTCATGGTGAACGCTGGTTTCTCCTACACTGAACGTGGGACAACATGCCAACCACAAGGTTTCTTGCCATAGGGAAGGAGGAGTTCTGATTTCTGCATCACATTCACCCCTTGGCGGGGTGTGGAGTTAAGGTCTATGTTCTGAAGCCTGAGAAGCTAGGTTGGGAATAGAGGACGAGCTAAGGCCATGGCGGGTCTGTTGTGCTCAGTGTGCAGTCAGCTGTCTGGGTGTTGGTCAGGAAGTCCGGGCTCAGGCTGTGTCAGACAGTGTATTAGTGCCCAGATTTGTCGATATAATTTGTGTACAGAAGGGTGCCGTGTAGGTCTATCCTCATTTCGGGTGTCTGGGAAGCTCCATAGGGCAACATTTTGTTTTTTTGTTTTGTTTTGTTTTGTTTTGTTTTGTTTTCTGGAGGGCAGGCAGAGTGCTGCCTTGTGGGTCCAGAATTGCCAAACGTGAGGTCTTGGGGGCCAGGAGTGTGAGGACGGACATTGGAGAACAGAAGTTTCACATAGGTTTAAGGGCGAGGGCAAGGCCGGCACACTCTGCAGAGCTGAATCGAGATGTCGTGCATCTGAATTCAGGGCGAGGATCAGACGTTGGCTCAGGTTGGAGTTCCTGTCCATGATTTCCCCCTTCAGAAAGGGGGTGGGGGCTTCAGAAAGCCATCACGGTTTTCCCACGTTGGGAGTTGTGAGAGGCTCCAAAACGCAAGGATTCCTTCTGCGGGACATTTGAGACCTTTTGGATGGGTCCAGGACGTTCCATATCGAAGGACGCCAGAGCAGGGTTCTAAGGGCGGAGCCCTGGGCAACCCGCCTCGCATCTCAATTGTCCCCTAGCGACAAGACAGGTTGTATCTGCTGGCTCTGGGGGAGCAACCGAGAAGCCAGAGTTGAAATGGACTCTCCTGCGGATGGATCCTAATGTGGGTTTGTGTCCATGGAGACCTTGGAAAGGGGTGGTGGCACCGGGCCCTGAAGGATTCTCCTAACCGGAAGTTTTGACACAGTTCCAGCCTGCTATTTTCCCATGTCGAGACAAGATTTGCCTCCGGAAACCCCCGCATGCTGGTATTTGAAAACATGCCTCTGAGGAGAGATGCCTGGAAACCAAAGCAATGGATCCGATCACGGCCTAGGGACCTGTGAGGTTCAATCTACGACCCTGGTGACATCCAACTACGGTATGAGTGGAGGTAGATGCTCAGCTGTTGTCAGACGCCCTTGTTTGTCCCGGGCGGCCTACACCATTGGGATGGCTTCAGGGACTGTGGAGGTTTCTCCTCATTTGGAGGCGTGTGGTCAAGTGAATGGGCAGAATTCCAGTGGAGTGGGCAGGCACAGACCTGATGTGTGGCTCCAGGGTCCCCAGGCTGGAGGGTATGGAAGCCAGGAATGTGGGGATAGAAGTCTGAAAACACACACTCGGCTTGTCTTGGGGACGTAGGTATGGCAGTCCCGATCTACAGACCGTGAGGGGAACTCTTTGGGATATGAAGAAAGAGCGAGTGTGAGGCGCTTATTCAGGCTTTTGTCTCTGGATTTTGTGTCAACGATGGGCTTGGACTGTCGGGGAGGCCTAATGGGCCATGGATGAGTCTTCCTCTCTGTGGATTTGGCCCGATCCCAATTTGGGGGTCAATCTGTGGGATGGGAGGAGTCCTTTCAGTTTGGTTACCTCATTCTAAAGCAGAGCACAGGGGAGGGGCGAATGGACAACACGAACTATGGTTTAAAAATTGGGGCCTAGGGGCATGGCAAGCCCAATATGCCGTCTCTTGGTCCAGCACTGTGAGACCTTACTTGGGGACTGGGCTCACGCTGAGGGTCACAATGCGTATTTGTGACCAACGCGGCCCTCAAGCATGGCGGGGTCAAAGGGCCACACTGCTATCAACTACACAGAATGCCAACCCCAAGATTTCTTGCCATGGGGAAGGATTTCTGATTTCTGCCTCATGTTCAACCCTGGGCAGTGATTGGAGAAAACGTCTAGGTTCTGAAGCCTGAAAACCGAAGTTGGGAAGAGATGACGACCTAAGTAAGGCTTTGGCAGGTCCGATGTGTTCAGCGTGAGTCCAGCTGGCTGGGTGTGGGTCGGGAGGTCCAGGCTCAGGCTGTGACAGAAAGGGCATGAGTGCCCAGGGAATCCTGTAGAATTGGGGTACAGTCAAGTGGCGAAAAGGTTGATCCTCCTTTGGGGTTTCTGGTGAGCCCCAGAGGGCAATGTTTTTTCTTCTGCAGGGCAGGCAGAAGGCTGCATTGTTGTTCTGGAATTGCCAAACTGGAGGGCTTGTGGGCCAGGAGTTGAGGACAGAAGACGGAGAACACAAGCAACCCTAGGTTTTTCTGGGCGAGGGCATGGCAGGTACGCTCTGCAGAGCTGAATCGAGCACTCGTGCATCTGAAATCAGGTGAGGATCTGACGAACGCTCAGGTTGGGGTTTCTGTCCCTTATGGCCCTCTTCATGAAGAGGTGGTGGATCACGAGGCCATGGAATTTTTCCCACGATGGGAGTTGTGAGATGCTCCAAACCGTAAAGATTCTTCAGCGGGACGATTGAGACCTGTTTGGTTGGCTCCAGGACTTCCCGTACGGATCGATTCCGAGTAGGGTTCTAAGGATGGATGGCTGGGAAGCCCGACTCTCCTTCCTCTTGTGTCCTAGGGACAAGACAGGTTAGGTCTGCTGGATCTGGGGGAGAAACTGAGAGGGTTGAGTTGAAATGGACTCTCTTGTGGATGGGTCCTCATGTGGGTTTGTGTCCATGGAGAACGTGGAATGAAGCAGTGGCACAGGGTCCCTGATGGGTTCTCCTAACCAGAGGCTTTGACACAGCTCCAACGTGCAAGATTCCCACGTGGAGACGAGATTTGTTCTGATGGGTGCCTCAAGAAACAGCCATATGCTGCTATGGGAATCCAGGCCTCTGAGGAGAGATGACTGGACAACAAAGCAATGGATGCGATTAGGATCTAGGGGCCTGCTCATTCCAATTTACCTCTGGGGACATCTGTCCACGGGCCTAAGTGCAGGTAGATGCTCAGCTGGTGTCAGACCACCCTTGTTATTCCTGGGCAGTCAACACTATTGGGATGGCCCCGGGCACTTTGGAGGTTTATCATCCTATTTCTAGGTTTGTGGCCAATGGAATGGGCAGAATTCCCAGGCACAGTCCTCAGGTTTGGCTCCAAGACCCTGTGCCTGTAGGTTTTGTGGGCCAGGGCTGTGGGGACAGTTGTCTGAAAACACAAACTCAGCTTAGGTTTCGGGTCGTAGGTATTGCAGGACTGATCTACAGACCGTGAGGAGAACTCTTCAGGATATGAAGAAGGGGGCGAGTGTGAGACGCTTGCTCAAGATTTTGTCTCTGGATATTGTGTCACTGATGGCCGTGGAATGTCTGGGTGGCCTCATGGGCCATGGACGAGTCTTCGTCTCTGGGCATTTGGCCCGATCCCAAGAGTTTGGGGTTATTCTTTGAGATGGGAGGAGTCGGTTTTGTTTTGTTTTTACCTCAGGTGTCCCACCAAAAGAGAGTTTCCAGAGCAGAGCCCTGGGGAGGGGCGACTGGACAACCAGAAAGCTGGTTAAAACTTGGGGCCTAGGGGCATGGCAAGCCCATTATGACGTCTAATGGTCCAGCCACTGAGAGGACTTACTAGAGGACAGGACTCACGCTGAGGGTCACAATGCGTGTTTGTGCCCTCTTCGTACTCAAGCATGGGCGGGGCCTCATGGTGAACGCTGGTTTCTCCTACACTGAACGTGGGACAACATGCCAACCACAAGGTTTCTTGCCATAGGGAAGGAGGAGTTCTGATTTCTGCATCACATTCACCCCTTGGCGGGGTGTGGAGTTAAGGTCTATGTTCTGAAGCCTGAGAAGCTAGGTTGGGAATAGAGGACGAGCTAAGGCCATGGCGGGTCTGTTGTGCTCAGTGTGCGGTCAGCTGTCTGGGTGTTGGTCAGGAAGTCCGGGCTCAGGCTGTGTCAGACAGTGTATTAGTGCCCAGATTTGTCGATATAATTTGTGTACAGAAGGGTGCCGTGTAGGTCTATCCTCATTTCGGGTGTCTGGGAAGCTCCATAGGGCAACATTTTGTGTTTTGTTTTGTTTTGTTTTGTTTTGTTTTCTGGAGGGCAGGCAGAGTGCTGCCTTGTGGGTCCAGAATTGCCAAACGTGAGGTCTTGGGGGCCAGGAGTGTGAGGACGGACATTGGAGAACAGAAGTTTCACATAGGTTTAAGGGCGAGGGCAGGGCCGGCACACTCTGCAGAGCTGAATCGAGATGTCGTGCATCTGAATTCAGGGCGAGGATCAGACGTTGGCTCAGGTTGGAGTTCCTGTCCATGATTTCCCCCTTCAGAAAGGGGGTGGGGGCTTCAGAAAGCCATCACGGTTTTCCCACGTTGGGAGTTGTGAGAGGCTCCAAAACGCAAGGATTCCTTCTGCGGGACATTTGAGACCTTTTGGATGGGTCCAGGACGTTCCATATCGAAGGACGCCAGAGCAGGGTTCTAAGGGCGGAGCCCTGGGCAACCCGCCTCGCATCTCAGTTGTCCCCTAGCGACAGGACAGGTTGTATCTGCTGGCTCTGGGGGAGCAACCGAGAAGCCAGAGTTGAAATGGACTCTCCTGCGGATGGATCCTAATGTGGGTTTGTGTCCATGGAGACCTTGGAAAGGGGTGGTGGCACCGGGCCCTGAAGGATTCTCCTAACCGGAAGTTTTGACACAGTTCCAGCCTGCTATTTTCCCATGTCGAGACAAGATTTGCCTCCGGAAACCCCCGCATGCTGGTATTTGAAAACATGCCTCTGAGGAGAGATGCCTGGAAACCAAAGCAATGGATCCGATCACGGCCTAGGGACCTGTGAGGTTCAATCTACGACCCTGGTGACATCCAACTACGGTATGAGTGGAGGTAGATGCTCAGCTGTTTTTCAGACGCCCTTGTTTGTCCCGGGCGGCCTACACCATTGGGATGGCTTCAGGGACTGTGGAGGTTTCTCCTCATTTGGAGGCGTGTGGTCAAGTGAATGGGCAGAATTCCAGTGGAGTGGGCAGGCACAGACCTGATGTGTGGCTCCAGGGTCCCCAGGCTGGAGGGTATGGAAGCCAGGAATGTGGGGATAGAAGTCTGAAAACACACACTCGGCTTGTCTTGGGGACGTAGGTATGGCAGTCCCGATCTACAGACCGTGAGGGGAACTCTTTGGGATATGAAGAAAGAGCGAGTGTGAGGCGCTTATTCAGGCTTTTGTCTCTGGATTTTGTGTCAACGATGGGCTTGGACTGTCGGGGGAGGCCTAATGGGCCATGGATGAGTCTTCCTCTCTGTGGATTTGGCCCGATCCCAATTTGGGGGTCAATCTGTGGGATGGGAGGAGTCCTTTCAGTTTGGTTACCTCATTCTAAAGCAGAGCACAGGGGAGGGGCGAATGGACAACACGAACTATGGTTAAAAATTGGGGCCTAGGGGCATGGCAAGCCCAATATGCCGTCTCTTGGTCCAGCACTGTGAGACCTTACTTGGGGACTGGGCTCACGCTGAGGGTCACAATGCGTATTTGTGACCAACGCGGCCCTCAAGCATGGCGGGGTCAAAGGGCCACACTGCTATCAACTACACAGAATGCCAACCCCAAGATTTCTTGCCATGGGGAAGGATTTCTGATTTCTGCCTCATGTTCAACCCTGGGCAGTGATTGGAGAAAACGTCTAGGTTCTGAAGCCTGAAAACCGAAGTTGGGAAGAGATGACGACCTAAGTAAGGCTTTGGCAGGTCCGATGTGTTCAGCGTGAGTCCAGCTGGCTGGGTGTGGGTCGGGAGGTCCAGGCTCAGGCTGTGACAGAAAGGGCATGAGTGCCCAGGGAATCCTGTAGAATTGGGGTACAGTCAAGTGGCGAAAAGGTTGATCCTCCTTTGGGGTTTCTGGTGAGCCCCAGAGGGCAATGTTTTTTCTTCTGGAGGGCAGGCAGAGGGCTGCATTGTTGTTCTGGAATTGCCAAACTGGAGGGCTTGTGGGCCAGGAGTTGAGGACAGAAGACGGAGAACACAAGCAACCTTAGGTTTCTGGGCGAGGGCATGGCAGGTACGCTCTGCAGAGCTGAATCGAGCACTCGTGCATCTGAAATCAGGTGAGGATCTGACGAACGCTCAGGTTGGGGTTTCTGTCCCTTATGGCCCTCTTCATGAAGAGGTGGTGGATCACGAGGCCATGGAATTTTTCCCACGATGGGAGTTGTGAGATGCTCCAAACCGTAAAGATTCTTCAGCGGGACGATTGAGACCTGTTGGTTGGCTCCAGGACTTCCCGTACGGATCGATTCCGAGTAGGGTTCTAAGGATGGATGGCTGGGAAGCCCGACTCTCCTTCCTCTTGTGTCCTAGGGACAAGACAGGTTAGGTCTGCTGGATCTGGGGGGAGAAACTGAGAGGGTTGAGTTGAAATGGACTCTCTTGTGGATGGGTCCTCATGTGGGTTTGTGTCCATGGAGAACGTGGAATGAAGCAGTGGCACAGGGTCCCTGATGGGTTCTCCTAACCAGAGGCTTTGACACAGCTCCAACGTGCAAGATTCCCACGTGGAGACGAGATTTGTTCTGATGGGTGCCTCAAGAAACAGCCATATGCTGCTATGGGAATCCAGGCCTCTGAGGAGAGATGACTGGACAACAAAGCAATGGATGCGATTAGGATCTAGGGGCCTGCTCATTCCAATTTACCTCTGGGGACATCTGTCCACGGGCCTAAGTGCAGGTAGATGCTCAGCTGGTGTCAGACCACCCTTGTTATTCCTGGGCAGTCAACACTATTGGGATGGCCCCGGGCACTTTGGAGGTTTATCATCCTATTTCTAGGTTTGTGGCCAATGGAATGGGCAGAATTCCCAGGCACAGTCCTCAGGTTTGGCTCCAAGACCCTGTGCCTGTAGGTTTTGTGGGCCAGGGCTGTGGGGACAGTTGTCTGAAAACACAAACTCAGCTTAGGTTTCGGGTCGTAGGTATTGCAGGACTGATCTACAGACCGTGAGGAGAACTCTTCAGGATATGAAGAAGGGGGCGAGTGTGAGACGCTTGCTCAAGATTTTGTCTCTGGATATTGTGTCACTGATGGCCGTGGAATGTCCGGGTGGCCTCATGGGCCATGGACGAGTCTTCGTCTCTGGGCATTTGGCCCGATCCCAAGAGTTTGGGGTTATTCTTTGAGATGGGAGGAGTCGGTTTTGTTTTGTTTTTACCTCAGGTGTCCCACCAAAAGAGAGTTTCCAGAGCAGAGCCCTGGGGAGGGGCGACTGGACAACCAGAAAGCTGGTTAAAACTTGGGGCCTAGGGGCATGGCAAGCCCATTATGACGTCTAATGGTCCAGCCACTGAGAGGACTTACTAGAGGACAGGACTCACGCTGAGGGTCACAATGCGTGTTTGTGCCCTCTTCGTACTCAAGCATGGGCGGGGCCTCATGGTGAACGCTGGTTTCTCCTACACTGAACGTGGGACAACATGCCAACCACAAGGTTTCTTGCCATAGGGAAGGAGGAGTTCTGATTTCTGCATCACATTCACCCCTTGGCGGGGTGTGGAGTTAAGGTCTATGTTCTGAAGCCTGAGAAGCTAGGTTGGGAATAGAGGACGAGCTAAGGCCATGGCGGGTCTGTTGTGCTCAGTGTGCGGTCAGCTGTCTGGGTGTTGGTCAGGAAGTCTGGGCTCAGGCTGTGTCAGACAGTGTATTAGTGCCCAGATTTGTCGATATAATTTGTGTACAGAAGGGTGCCGTGTAGGTCTATCCTCATTTCGGGTGTCTGGGAAGCTCCATAGGGCAACATTTTGTTTTTTTTTTTTTTTTTTTTTTGTTTTTTTTTTTTTTTCTGGAGGGCAGGCAGAGTGCTGCCTTGTGGGTCCAGAATTGCCAAACGTGAGGTCTTGGGGGCCAGGAGTGTGAGGACGGACATTGGAGAACAGAAGTTTCACATAGGTTTAAGGGCGAGGGCAAGGCCGGCACACTCTGCAGAGCTGAATCGAGATGTCGTGCATCTGAATTCAGGGCGAGGATCAGACGTTGGCTCAGGTTGGAGTTCCTGTCCATGATTTCCCCCTTCAGAAAGGGGGGGTGGGGGCTTCAGAAAGCCCATCACGGTTTTCCCACGTTGGGAGTTGTGAGAGGCTCCAAAACGCAAGGATTCCTTCTGCGGGACATTTGAGACCTTTTGGATGGGTCCAGGACGTTCCATATCGAAGGACGCCAGAGCAGGGTTCTAAGGGCGGAGCCCTGGGCAACCCGCCTCGCATCTCAATTGTCCCCTAGCGACAAGACAGGTTGTATCTGCTGGCTCTGGGGGAGCAACCGAGAAGCCAGAGTTGAAATGGACTCTCCTGCGGATGGATCCTAATGTGGGTTTGTGTCCATGGAGACCTTGGAGGGGGGGTGGTGGCACCGGGCCCTGAAGGATTCTCCTAACCGGAAGTTTTGACACAGTTCCAGCCTGCTATTTTCCCATGTCGAGACAAGATTTGCCTCCGGAAACCCCCGCATGCTGGTATTTGAAAACATGCCTCTGAGGAGAGATGCCTGGAAACCAAAGCAATGGATCCGATCACGGCCTAGGGACCTGTGAGGTTCAATCTACGACCCTGGTGACATCCAACTACGGTATGAGTGGAGGTAGATGCTCAGCTGTTGTCAGACGCCCTTGTTTGTCCCGGGCGGCCTACACCATTGGGATGGCTTCAGGGACTGTGGAGGTTTTCTCCTCATTTGGAGGCGTGTGGTCAAGTGAATGGGCAGAATTCCAGTGGAGTGGGCAGGCACAGACCTGATGTGTGGCTCCCGGGGCCCCAGCCTGGAGGGTGTGTGGGCCAGGAGCGTGGGGATAGAAGTCTGAAAACACTAACTCGGCTTACGTTTGGGGACATAAGTATGGCAGGCCCGATCTACAGACCGTGAGGAGAACTCTTCGGGATATGAAGAAAGAGTGAGTGTGAGGCATTTATTCAGGCTTTTGTGTCTGGATATTGTGTCACTGATGGCCGTGGAATGTCCGGGTGGCCTCATGGGCCATGGACGAGTCTTCGTCTCTGGGCATTTGGCCCGATCCCAAGAGTTTGGGGTTATTCTTTGAGATGGGAGGAGTCGGTTTTGTTTTGTTTTTACCTCAGGTGTCCCACCAAAAGAGAGTTTCCAGAGCAGAGCCCTGGGGAGGGGCGACTGGACAACCAGAAAGCTGGTTAAAACTTGGGGCCTAGGGGCATGGCAAGCCCATTATGACGTCTAATGGTCCAGCCACTGAGAGGACTTACTAGAGGACAGGACTCACGCTGAGGGTCACAATTCGTGTTTGTGCCCTCTTCGTCCTTAAGCATTGGCGGGGCATAATGGTGTCAGGGTCAGGGTCAGTGTCAGGGTTTAGGTTAGGGTTTGGGGCAGGCTCACAGTCAGTGTCATTGTCAGGGTTAGTTGTTACTGTTAGGGTTAGCCCCACTCCTGGGTCATGGACCCATATGTTCAGGGTCTCAGGATAAACCCTGTGCAGAAGGGTGTAGACCCTCCACCCGATCCCACTTAACCAGCCTTAAATTGGTGTGTGAACATAACTTGCCCACCAGATATCTAAACCCTCATCAGCCTGATCCTGCTTGGGGCATCTCCTCCCACGATGGCATGGCGAGGTCCTCTTTACACACAGACACACAGACACCCAGAGATGCAACCACACCACACACACACACACACACACACACACAAGAAACGGGGAAGAGACCTAGGGCTACACCGGTCAATAAGAAGGTGTGGGACTCTCAGACTATGAGCCCCCTGGTGTCACCTTTTGATTTAATTAGCCAAAGTGTCTGAGGCATTGGGGAATACTGATATGACCTGATGGGAGCGACGTATCTGGTGGGCGAGCTCTCTTCTCCCTGCATCCTCTCAGCTTCAGTACAGCAGAAGAAAATGTTACTTCCTTTAGGATGTGTCTAGAAATGAGCTGGGCAGGGGGATTTTCTCTGTAATGGGGTGCCTGGATACGTGGGTTCCAAATCCGTTGGGCTCTGTCATCAGGGAAGTGAGGTCATCACTGCCTGGGGGCTCCTTTCCGAACTTCCTGCTGTATCAGAGCTCCCTGAGCCGCTGGTGCGCAAGCTGCTCAGGCTCACGCTCCACTCAATACAGTGCCCATCCAGTGACCCCCATACAGACTCCACCCAGCCCCTGAGAGGCCTGGGTGTAGCTGTTCTCCCCGCGGGAGGCAACAGAGCTGGGTTTAGACTAGGTTAGTGTTAGGGTTAGGGTTTAGAAAGACTTATGGTCAGGGTTAGGTTTAGACGTCGTTGGGGTAAGGGTTAGCGTAAGGCTTAGGGTAGGGGTCAGGGTTAGGGTTAGGTTCATGGTTAGGTTTAGGGTCAGGCTCACAGTAGGGTCACGGTTAGCGTAACGGTCAGAGTCAGTGTCAGGGTCAGTGTTAGGTTTACTGTTAAGTTTAGGGTCAGGTTCAGGGTCATGGTCAGATTTAGTGTCAGGTTCAAGTTTTGGTTTGGGGGCAAGGTTCATGTCAGGGTCAGTGTTAGGTTTGGGACAGGTTTAGTGTCAGGGTTAGGGTCAGGGTTAGGGTTAGGTTCATGCTTATGGTAAGGTCAGCTTTATGTTTAGGATCTGTTTTTATGAGTAGGTTCAGAATCAGGGTTAGCTTTAGGGTTACGATTATGTTCAGGATCATGGATTGGGTCAGAGTTAGGTGTACATTCAGGGGTAGGGTCAGTGTTAAGGTCAAGGCCAGGGTCAGGTTTAAGGTTAAGTTCTGACATAGGCAAAGTTCAGAGATAGGGTTATGATCAGGGTCAGGTAGAGGGTCAGGATTATTGTTAAAGTGGGGTTAGGGTTAGGACTAGGTAGGTTGAGGGTTAGGGTTAGACCAGGTTAAGGTCAGTGGCATTGATAATGTTAGGGGTTAGTTTTTTAGCGTTAGGTTTAGCATTAGGTTTCAGGTCATGACCCGTGTTAATGTCAGGGTCAGGGTCAGGGTTACGTTTAGGGTTAGAGTTAGGGTCAGGCTCATACTGAGTGTCAGGTTTATAGTTAGGGTCAGGGTCAGGGTCACTGTTAGGGTCAGGGTTACGTTTCTGGTCTTTGCATGGGTCAGGGTCAGGGTGAAGTCTAGGGCCAGTGTCAGGTTTACTGTCAGGATCAGGTATTGGTTTAAAGTCCACATTCGGGTGGGCAACAGGGTTATTTCGTGGTCAGTGTTAGGGTCATGGTTATGTTTAGGTTCAGGGCCAGGTTCAGGTATAGGGTCAGGGTCTGGTATAGGCAAAGTTCAGGGTTAGCGTTATGATCATAGTCAGGTATAAGGTCAGGGTTGTTAAAGTTTAGGGTTAGTGTTAGGGTTAGCGTTTCGTTGATGTTTTGTGTTAGAACTTGTTAGGATTAGGGTCCGTGGTAGGGTTAGGGATTAGTGTTTGGGTTGGGTTCAGCGATAGGATTCGGGGAAGGGCCCGTGTTAGTGTCAGGGTCAGGGTTACATTTAGGGTTAGAGTTAGGGTCAGGCTCACAGTCAGGGTCAGGATTAGTGTTCAGGTCAGGATCGGGGTCACTGTTAGGGTCCGGGTTAGGTTTATGGTCATGGTCTTGGTCAGGGTCAGGGTGAATTTTAGCACCAGTGTCAGGTTTAGGGTCAGGTTCAGGTATTGGTTTAAAGTCCACATTCGGGTCAGGGACAGGGTTATGTAGTGGTCAGTGTTAGTGTCATGGTTAGGATTAGGGTCAGGCTCAGGGTCAGGTGAAATTCAGGGCCAGGGTCAGGTTTAGGGTCAGGCTTTGGTTTAGGGTCAATGTTCGGTTCAGTGTCACAGTTAGGTTTTGGCGGTAGGGTTTGGGATTGTGGTTAGGGTTAGAGTTAGAAGTTGGGTTATGGTTAGGGTTAGGGTTAAACAGTGTAAGGTCAGGGTTAGGGTTTGGTTTAGGGTAGCGGTTAGTGTTAGGGTCAGGGTCAGCGTTAGGTTCAGGTTCAGGGTCCGTATTAGGGTCATGGTTAGAGTTACCTTTAGGTTTAGTGTTAGCGTCAGGCTCACAGTCGCGGTCAGGTTTAGGGTTAGGGTCAGGGTTAGGTCAGCATCAGGGTTAGGATTAGGGTCAGGTTCAGGGTCATGGTTAGGTGTGAGTCTTGGTTACAGTAATATCAGCATTAGGTTTAGGTTCAGGGTCCACATCAGGGTGTGTGTCAGGCTTAGGTATAAGTTTAGGGTTCAGGTCAGGATCACAGTCAGGGTCAGGGTCAGGGTCAGGGCTTGGGTTAAGGTTAGGCGCAGGCTCACAGTCAGTGTCAGGTTCTGGGTTAGTGGTTAATGTTGGGGTTAGCCCCGGTCCTGGGTATGGACCCATCCCTTCAAGGTCTCAGGATAAACCCTGGGCAGAAGGGTGTAGACCCTACAGCCAATCTCACTTAACCAGCCTTAAACTGGGGTGTAAACGTGACTTGCCCACCAGACCTTTAACCCCTCATCAGCCTGATCCTGCTTGGGACATCTCCACCCACGATGGCATGGCCAGCTCCTCTTTACACACAGACACACAGACACCCAGAGGCACACGCACGCACACACACACAGAGACGGGGAGGAGACCTAGGGCTACACTGGTCGATCAGACGGTTGGGACTTTCTGACTCTGGGCCCTCTGGTGTCCCCTTTTGATTTTATTAGCCAAAGGGCCTGAGGCGTTGAGGAATCCTGATATGACCTGCCAGGGAGGGGACGTGTCTGTCGGGCGAGCTCTCTTCCCCCTGCATCCTCTCGGCTTCAGTACAACGGAAGAACATGTCGCTTCCTTTAGGAGGTGCCTAGAAATGAGCTGGGCACGGCGGTTTTCTCTGTAATGGGGTGCCTGGACACGTGGGTTCCAATTCCGTTGGGCTCTGTCGTCAGGGAAGTGAGGTCACCACTGCCTGGGGGTTCCTTACCGAACTTCCTGCTTCCCACAGCTCCCTGATTCGCCGGTCCCCAAGCTGCTCAAGGCTCACACTCCACTCAATGCAGTGCCCATCCTATGACCCCCATACAGCCTCCCCCCAGCCCCTGGGAGGACTGCGTGCAGCTGTTTTCCCCGCTGGAGGGAACAGAGCTGGATTTAGACCAGATTAGTGTTAGGGTTAGGGTTAAGAATGACTTTGGGTCAGGGTTAGGGTTAGACGTCTTTGGGGTCAGGGTTAGCGTAAGGTTTAGGGTAGTGGTCAGGGTTAGGGTTAGGTTCATGGTTAGGTTTAGGGTCAGGATCACAGTAGGTTCAGGGTTAGCGTTACGGTCAGAGTCAGGCTCAGGGTCAGTGTTAGGCTCACGGTTAGGTTTAGGGCCAGGTTCAGTGTCATGGTCATTTATAGGGTCAGGTTCAAGTTTTGGTTTGGGCCAAGGTCATGTCAGGTCAGGGTTAGGTTTGGGACAGGTTTAGTGTCAGGGTTAGGGTCAGGGTCAGGGTTAGGTCATGGTTATGGTAAGGTCAGCTTTATGTTTAGGTTCTGTTTCATGAGTAGGTTCAGGATCAGGGTTAGCTTTAGGGTTACTAATCTGTTCAGGCTCACGGTTTGGGTCAGAGTTAGGTTTACAGTCAGGGTTAGGGTCAGTATTAAGTTCAAGGCCAGGGTCTGGTTTAATGTTAAGGTCTGACATAGGCAAAGTTCAGACTTAGGGTTATGATCAGGGTCAGGGAGAGGGTCAGGATTATTGTTAAAGTGTGGTTAGGTTTAGGGTTAGAGGTAGGTTGCAGGTGAGGGTTAGGCCGGGGTTAGGGTCAGTGTCAGTGATAATGTTAGGGGTTAGTTTTAGGGTTAAGTTCAGTGTTAGGTTTCGGGTCAGGGCCCGTGTTAGTGTCAGGGTCAGGGTTACGTTTAGGGTTAGAGATATGTTCAGGCTCACATTCAGTGTCAGGTTTAGTGTTAGGCTGAGGGTCAGTGTCACTGTTAAGGTCAGGCTTAGGTTTCTGGTCTTGGCCTGGGTCGGGGTCAGGGTGAAGTCTAAGGCCAGTGTCAGGTTTACGGTCAGGATCAGGTATCGGTTTAAAGTCCACATTCGGGTCAGGGACAGGGTTATGTAGTGGTCATTTTAGGGTCATGGTTAGGTTTAGGGTCAGGGCCAGTGTCCAGTTTAGGGTCAGGGTCTGGTATAGGCAAAGTTCAGGGTTAGGGTTATGATCTTAGTCAGGTATAGGGTCAGGGTTATTGTTAAAGTTTAGGGTTAGTTTTACGTTTAGCGTTAGGTTGGCGGTTAGGGTTAGAAATTGTTAGGGTCAGGGTCCGTGGTAGGGTTAGGGGTTAGTGTTAGGGTTAGGTTCAGAGATAGGAGTCGGGGGAGGGCCCATGTTAGTGTCAGGGTCAGGGTTACATTTAGAGTTTGAGTAGGGTTCAGTCTCACAGTCAAGGTCAGGTTTAGTGTTCAGTTGATTGTCGGGGTCACTGTAAGGGTCAGGGTTAGGTTATCATCATGGTCTGGGTCAGGTTCAGGGTGAAGTTTAGCGCCAGTGTCCGGTTTAGGGGCTGGTTCAGGTATTGGTTTAAAGTCCACATTCGGGTCATGGACAGGGTTATGTAGTGGTCAGGGTTAGTGTAAAGGTAAGGATTAGGGTCAGAGTCATGGTCCGGTAAAGGTCAGCACCAGGGTCATGTTGAGGGTCAGGCTTTGGTATAGGGTCAATGTTTGGTTCACTGTCACAGTTAGGTTTTGGTGGTAGTTTTTGGGATTGGGGTTAGGGTTAGAGTTAGAAGTAGGGTTATGGTTAGGGTTAGGGAGAGACAGCGTAAGGTCAGGGTTAGGGTTTGGTTTAGGTTACGGGTTAGTGTTAAGGTCAGGGTCAGCATGATGTGTAGGTTCAGGGTCCTTATTAGGGTCATCGTTAGAGTTACCATTAGGTTTAGGGTTAGGGTCAAGCACACTGTCACGGTCAGGGGTAGGGTTAGGGTCTGGGTTAGGTGAGCGTCAGGGTTAGGATTAGGGTCAGGGTCAGGGTCCTGGATAGGTTTGAATCATGGTTACGGTAATATCAGAGTTAGGTTTAGGTTCAGGGTCCACATCAGGGTCAGTGTCAGGCTTAGGTTTAGGTTTAGGGTTCAGGTCAGGATCACAGTCAGTGTCAGGGTCAGGGTCAGGACTTGGGTTAGGGTTTGGGCAGACTCACATCAGTGTCAGGGTCAGGGTTAGTGGTTACTGTTAGGTTTAGCCCCGCTCCTGGGTCATGTACCCATCCCTTCAGGGTCTCAGGATAAACCCTGGGCAGATTGGTGTAGACCCTACACCCGATCCCACTTAACCAGCCTTAAACTGGGGTGTGAACATGACTTGCCCACCAGACATCTACCCCCTCGTCAGCCTGATCCTGCTTGGGGCATCTCCACCCAGGATGGCATGGCCAGGTCCTCTTTACACACAGACACACAGACACCCAGAGGCACACGCACACACACACACACACTCACAGAGACAGGGAGGAGACCTAGGGCTACACAAGTGGATAAGAGGTGTGGGACTCACTGACTCTGAGCCCCCTGGTGTCACCTTTTAATTTTATTAGCCAAAGGGCCTGAGGCGTTGGGGAAACCTGATATGACCTGCCAGGGAGGGGACGTGTCTAGCGGTCGAGCTCTCTTTTCCCTGCATCCTCTCAGCTTTAGTACCACAGAGAACATGTCGCTTCCTTTAGGATGTGCCTAGAAATGAGCTGGGCATGGGGTTTTTCTCTGTAATGGGGTGCCTGGATACGTGGGTTCCAATTGCGTTGGGCTCTGTCGTCAGGGAAGTGAGGTCACCACTGCCTGGGGGTTCCTTACCGAACTTCCTGCTCCACCAGAGCTCACTGAGCCGCCGGTCCCCAAGCTGCTCAAGGCTCACACTCCACTCAATGCAGTGCCCATCCTGTGACCCCCTTACAGCCTCCCCCCAGCCACTGGGAGGCCTGGGTGCAGCTGTTTTCCCCGCTGGAGGGAACAGAGCTGGGTTTAGACCAGATTAGTGTTAGGGTTAGGGTTAAGAATGACTTAGGGTCAGGGTTAGGGTTAGACGTCTTTGGGGTCAGGGTTAGCGTAAGGTTTAGGGTAGGGGTCAGGGTTAGGGTTAGGTTCATGGTTAGGTTTTGGGTCAGGATCACAGTAGGTTCAGGGTTAGCGTTACGGTCAGAGTCAGGCTCAGGGTCAGTGTTAGACTCACGGTTAGGTTTAGGGTCAGTTTTAGGGTCATGGTCAGTTTTAGGGTCAGGTTCAAGTTTTGGTTTGGGGTAAGGTCATGTCATGTCAGGGTTAGGTTTGGGACAGTTTTACTGTCAGGGTTAGGGTCAGGGTCAGGGTTAGGTTCATGGTTATGGTAAGGTCAGCTTTATGTTTAGGTTCTGTTTTATGAGTAGGTTCAGGATCAGGGTTAGCTTTAGGGTTACTAATCTGTTCAGGATTACGGATTGGGTCAGAGTTGGGTTTACAGTCAGGATTAGGGTCAGTGTTAAGGTCAAGGCCAGGGTCAGTTTTAATGTTAAGTTCTGACGTAGGCAAAGTTCAGAGTTAGGGTTATGATCAGGTTCAGGGAGAGGGTCAGGATAATTGTTAAAGTGGTTATAGTTAGAGGTAGGTTGAGGGTTAGGATTAGACTGGGTTAGGTTCCGTTTCAGGGATAATTTTAGGGGTCAGTTTTAGGGTTATGTTCAGCATTACATTTCGGGTCTGGGCCCGTGTGAGTGTCAGGGTCAGGGTTACGTTTAGGGGTTTGGGTTAGGTTCAGGCTCATATTCAGTGTTAGGTTAGTGTTAGGGTCAGGGTTAGGTCAGCGTCAGGGTTAGTATTAGGGTCAGGGTCTGGGTCATGGTTAGGAATTCATCATATTTACGGTAATGTCAGAGTTAGGTTTAGGTTCAGGGTCCAAATCAGGATCCTTGCCAGGTTTTAGTTTCTGTTTAGGGTTCAGGTAAGGATCACAGTCAGGGTCAGGGTCAGAGTCAGGGTCAGGGCTTGGGTTAGGGTTTGGGGCAGGCTCACAGTCAGTGTCAGGGTCAGGGTTAGTGGTTACTGTTAGGGTTAGCCCCGCTCCTGAGTCATGGACTCATCCATTCAGTGTCTCAGGATAAACCCTGGGCAGAAGGGTGTAGACCCTATAACCAATCCCACTTAATCAGCCTTAAACTGGGGTGTGAACATGACTTACCCACCAGACATCTAACCCCATATCAGCCTCATCCTGCTTGGGGCATCTCCACCCACGATGGCATGGCCAGGTCCTCTTTGCAACAGACACACACAGACACACAGACACCCAGAGGCACACACACACACACACACACACACACACACACACACGCAGAGACAGGGAGGACACCTAGGGCTACACCCATGGATCAGAAGGTGTGGGACTCTCTGACTCTGAGCCCACTGGTGTCACCTTTTGATTTTATTAGCCAAAGGGCCTGAGGCATTGGTGAAACCTGATATGACCTGCCAGGGAGAGGACGTGTCTGGCGGGCGAGCTCACTTCTCACTGCATCCTCTGGGCTTCAGTACAGTAGAAGAACGTGGTGCTTCCTTCAGGATGTGCCTAGATAGAGCTGGGAAGGGCGTTTCTCTGTAATGGGATGCCTGGATACGTGGGTTCCAATTGCGTTGGGCTCTGTCGTCAGGGAAGTGAGGGCACCACTGCTTGGGGGCTCCTTACCTAACTTCCTGCTCCACCAGAGCTCCCTGAGCCGCCGGTACCCACGCTGCTCAAGGCTCACACTCCACTCAATGCAGTGCCCATCCATTGACCCACATACAGCCTCCTCCCAGACCCTGGGAGGCCTGGGTGCAGCTGTTTTCCCCGCTGGAGGGAACAGAGCTGGGTTTAGAACAGTTTAGTGTTAGGGTTAGGTCTAAGAAAGACGTAGGGTCAGGGTTAGGGTTAGACGTCTTTGGGGTCAGGGTTAGCGTAAGGCTTAGGGTAGGGGTCAGTGTTAGGGTTAGGTTCATGGTTAGGTTTATGATCAGGATCACAGTAGGTTCAGGGTTAGCATTACGGTCATAGTCAGGGTCAGGGTCAGTGTTAGGCTGACAGGTTTATGTCCAGGCAGGGTCATGGTCAGATTGACGGTCAGTTTCAAGTTTTGGTTTGGGGGCAAGGTTCATGTCAGGGTCAGGGTTAGGTTTGGGACAGGTTTAGTGTCAGGGTTAGGGTCAGGGTCAGGGTTAGGTTCATGGTTATGGTAACGTCAGCTTTATGTCTAGGTTCTGTTTCATGAGTAGGTTCAGGATCAGGGTTAACTTTACGGTTATGATTCTGTTCAGGATCACGGATTGGGTCAGAGTTAGGTTTACAGTCAGGGTTAGGGTCAGTATTACGGTCAAGGCCAGGGTCAGGTTTAAGGTTAAGGTCTGACATAGGCAAAGTTCAGAGTTAGGGTTATGATCAGGGTCAGGGAGAGGGTCAGGATTATTGTTAAAGTGTGGTTAGGTTTAGGGGTTAGAGGTAGGTTGCAGGTGAGGGTTAGACCGGGGTAGGGTCAGTGTCAGGGATAATGTTAGGGGTTAGTTTTAGGGTTAGGTTCAGCGTTAGGTTTCGGGTCAGGGCCCGTGTTCGTGTCACGTTCAGGGTTACGTTTATGGTTAGAGATAGGGTCAGGCTCACATTCAGTGTCAGGGTTAGTGTTAGGTTCAGGGTCAAGGTCACTGTTAGGGTCAGGCTTATGTTTTGGTCTTTGCCTGGGTCGGGGTCAGGGTGAAGTCCAGGGCCAGTGTCAGGTTTACGGTCAGGATCAGGTATTGGTTTAAAGTCCACATTCAGGTCAGGGACAAGGTTATGTAGTGGTCATTGTTAGGGTCATGGTTAGGTTTAGGGTCACGGCCAGGGTCAGGTTTAGGGTCAGGGTCTGGTATAGGCAAAGTTCAGGGTTAGGGTTATGATCATAGTCAGGTATAGGGTCAGGGTTATTGTTAATGTTTAGGGTTAGTTCTATGTTTAGCGTTAGGTTGACGGTTAGGGTTAGAACTTGTTAGGGTCACGGTTAGGGTTAGAACTTGTTAGGGTCAGGGTCCGTGGTAGGGTTAGGGGTTTGTGTAAAGGTTAGGTTCAGAGATACGTTTCGGGGGAGGGCCCATGTTAGTGTCAGGGTCAGGGTTACATTTAGGGTCCGACTTAGGTTCAGTCTCACAGTCAGGGTTAGGTTTAGTGTTCAGTTGATTGTCGGGGTCACTGTAAGGGTCAGTGTTAGGTTATCGTCATGGTCTGGGTCAGGGTCAGGGTGAAGATTAGCTCAGTGTCCTTTTTAGGGTCAGGTTCAGGTATTGGTTTAAAGTCCACATTCAGGTCAGGGACAGGATTATGTAGTTGTCAGAGTTAGTGTCAAGGTTAGGATTAGGTTCAGATGCAGGGTCAGGTAAAGGTCAGGGCCAGGGTCAGGTTGAGGGTCAGGCTTTGGTATAGGGTCAATGTTCGGTTCAGTGTCACAGTTAGGTTTTGGCGGTAGGGTTTGGGATTGGGGTTTGGGTTAGAGTTAGAAGTAGGGTTATGGTTAGGGTTAGGGTTAGACAGCATAAGGTCAGGGTTAGGGTTTGGTTTAGGGTAGGGGTTAGTGTTAGGGTCAGGGTCAGCATTAGGTATAGGTTCAGGGTCCTTAGAGGGTCATGGTTAGAGTTATCTTTAGGTTTAGCGTTAGCGTCAGGCTCACAGTCACGGTCAGGTTTAGGGTTAGGGTCAGGGTTAGGTCAGCATCAGGGTTAGGATTAGGGTCAGGTTCAGGGTCATGGTTAGGTGTGAGTCATGGTTACGGTAATGTCAGAGTTAGTTTTAGGTTCAGGGTCCACATCAGGGTCAGTGTCAGGCTTAGGTTTAGGTTTAGGGTTCAGGTCAGGATCACAGTCAGGGTCAGGGTCAGGGTCAGGGCTTGGGTTAGGTTTTAGGGCAGGCTCACAGTCAGTGTCAGGGTCAGGGTTAGTGGTTTCTGATAGGGTTAGCCCCTCTTCTGGGTCATGTACCCATCCCTTCAGGGTCTCAAGATAAAACTTGGGCAGAAGGGCACCCGATCCCACTTAAGCAGCCTTAAACTGGGGTGTGAACATGACTTGCCTACCAGATATCTAAACCCTCATCAGCCTGATCCTGCTTGGGTCATCTCCACCTACGATGGCATAGCCAGGTCCTCTTTACACACAGACACAGAAACCCAGTGGCACACACACACAAGCACACACACACACACACACACACACAGAGCAGACACACGGAGGAGACCTAGGTCTACACTGGTCGATAAGAACGTGTGGGACTCTCTGACTCTGAGCCCCCTGGTGTCCCCTTTTGATTTTATTAGCCAAAGGGCCTGAGGCGTTGGGGAAACCCGATATGACCTTCCAGGGAGGGGACTTGTCTGGCGGGCGAGCTCTCTTCTCCCTGCATCCTCTCAGCTTCAGTACAGCAGAAGAACATGTCGCTTCCTTTAGGATGTGCCTAGAAATGAGCTGGGCATGGGGGGTTTCTCTGTAATGGGGTGCCTGGATACGTGAGTTCCAATTCCCTTGGGCTCTGTCATCAGGGAAGTGAGGTCACCACTGCCTGGGGGCTCCTTACCGAACTTCCTGCTGCACCAGAGCTCCCTGAGCTGCCGGTCCCAAAGCTGCTCAAGGCTCACACTCCACTCAATGCAGGGCCCATCCAGTGACCCCCATACAGCCTCTTCCCAGCCCCTGGGATCCCTAGGTGCAGCTGTTGTCCCCGCTGGAAGGAACAGAGCTGGGTTTAGAATAGGTTAGTGTTATTGTTAGGGTTAAGAAAGACTTAGGGTCAGGGTTAGGGGTTAGACGTCGTTGAGGTCAGGGTTAGCGTAAAGCTTAGGGTAGGGGTCAGGTTTAGGGTTAGGTTCATGGTTAGGTTTAGGGTCAGGCTCACAGTAGGGTCACGGTTAGCGTTATGGTCACAGGGACAGTGTCAGTGTTAGGATGACGGTTAGGTTTAGGGTCAGGTTCAGTGTCATGGTCAGATTTAGAGTCAGGTTCAAGTTTTGGTGTGGGGGCAAGGTTCATGTCAGGGTCAGGTTTAGGTTTGGGACAGGTTTAGTGTCAGGGTTAGGGTCAGGGTCATGGTTAGGTTCATGGTTATGGTAAGGTCAGCTTTACGTTTAGGTTCTGTTTTATGATTAGGTTCAGGATCAGGGTGAGATTTAGGGTGACGATTCTGTTCAGGATCACGGATTGGGTCAGAGTTAGGTTTACAGTCAGGGTTAGGGTCAGAGTTAAGGTTAAGGCCAGGGTCAGGTTTCAGTTTAAGTTCTGACATAGGCAAAGTTCAGAGTTAGGGTTATGATCAGGGTCAGGGAGAGGGTCAGGATTATTGTTAAAGTGGGGTTAGGGTTAGGGTTAGAGCTAGGTTGAGGGTTAGGGTTAGAGACCGGGTTTGGGTCAGTGTCAGGGATAATGTTAGGGGTTAGTTTTAGGGTTAGGTTCAGCGTTAGGTTTCGGGTCAGGGCCCGTTTTAGTGTCAGGGTGCGGGTTATGTTTAGGGTTAGAGTTAGGGTCAGGCTCCCATTCAGTTTCAGGGTTAGTGTTAGGGTCAGGTTCAGCATCACTGTTAGAGTCAGGGTTAGGTTTATAGTCTTTGCCTGGGTCAGGGTCAGGGTGAACTCTAGGGCCAGTGTCAGGTTTACGGTCAGGTTCAGGTATTGGTTTAAAGTCCACATTCGGGCCAGGGACAGGATTATGTAGTGGTCATTGTTAGGGTCATGTTTAGGTTTAGAGTCTGGGCCAGGGTCCGATTTAGGGTCAGGGTCTGCTATATGCAAAGTTCCGGGTAAGGGTAATGATCATAATCAGGCATAGGGTCCGGGTTATTGTTAATGTTTAGGGTTAGGTTTAGGGTTAGAGTTAGGTTGAAGGTTAGGGTTAGCCCTCGTTAGGGTCAGGGTCCGTGTTAGGGTTAGGGTTTAGTGTTAGGGTTAGTTTCAGCGATAGGATTCGCGGAGGGCACGTGTTAGTGTCAGGGTCAGGGTTACATTTAGGGGTAGAGTTAGGGTCAGGCTCACATTCAGTGTCAGGGTTAGTGTTAGGGTCAGGGTTAGGGTCACTGTTAGGGTCAGGGTTAGGTTTATGGTCATGGCCTGGGTCAGGGTCAGGGGGTATAAATTAGGGCAGTGTCAGGTTTAGGGTCAGGATCAGGTATTGGTTCAAGGTCCACATTTGGGTTGGGACAAGGTTATGCAGTAGTCAATGTTAGTGTCATGGTTAGGTTTAGGGTCAGGGCCATGGTCAAGTTTAGGATCAGGGTCTCTAATAGCAAAGTTCAGGGTTAGGTTTAGGGTCAGTGTCTGGTATAGGCAAAGTTTAGGGTTATGATCATAGTCAGGTATAGGGTCAGGGTTATTGTTAAAGTTCAGCGTTAGTGTTAGGGTTAGCGTTAGGTTGATGGTTAGGGTTAGAACTTGTTAGGGTCAGGGTCCGTGGTAGGTTAGGGGTTAGTGTTAGGGTTAGTTTCAGCAATAGGATTCGGGGAAGGGCCCGCGTTAGTGTCAGGCTCAGGGTTACATTTAGGGTTAGAGTAGGGTAGGCTAACAGTCAGGCTCAGGTTTAGTGTTCAGGTCAGGGTCGGGATCACTATTAGGCTCAGGGTTAGGTTTATGGTCATGGCCTGGGTCACGGTCAGGGTGAAGTTTAGAGGCAGTGTCAGGTTTAGGGTCAGGATCAGGTATTGGTTCAAAGTCCACATTTGGGTCAGGGACAAGGTTATGTAGTGGTCAGTGTTAGTGTCATGGTTAGGTTTAGGGTCAGGGCCAGGGTCAGGTTTAGGGTCAGGGTCTGGTAGAGGCAAAGTTCAGGGTTAGGGTTATGATCATAGTCAGGTATAGGGTAAGGGTTATTGTTAAAGTTTAGGGTTAGTGTTAGGGTTAGAGTTAGGTTGAGGGTTAGGGTTAGGGTTAGACTTGGTTAGGGTCAGGATCTGCGGTAGGGTTAGAGTATAGTGTTAGGGTTAGGTTCAGCGATAGGATCGGTGAAGGACCCGTGGCAGTGTCAGGGTTAGGGTTACGTTTAGGGGTAGAGTTAGGGTCAGGCTCACATTCAGTCTCAGGGTTAGTGTTAGGTTTGGGTCAGGGTCACTGTTAGGGTCAGGGTTAGGTTGATGGTCATGGCCTGGGTCAGTGTCAGAGTGAAGTTTAGGGCCAGTGTCAGGTTTAGCGTCAGGATCAGGTATTGGTTAAAGTCCACATTCGGGTCAGGGACAGGGTTTTTGTAGTGGTCAGTGTTAAGGTCATGGTTAGAATTAGGGTCAGGGTCAGGGTCACATGAAGGTCAGGGCCAGGGTCAGGTTTAGGTTCAGGCTTTGCTTTATGTTCTGTTCAGGTTCACAGTTAGGTTTAGGGGAAAAGTTTGGGATGGGGTTAGTGTTAGAGTTAGAAGTAGTGTTATCGTGAGGGTTAGGGTTAGACAGCGTAAGTTCAGGGTGAGGGTTTGGTTAGGGTAGGGATTAGTGTTAGGGTCAGGGTCAGTGTTCGGTTTAGGTTCAGGTTCCGTATTAGGGTCAGGGTTAGGGTTACCTTTAGGGTTAATTTTAGGGTCAGGCACACACAGTCACGGACAGGGTTCGGTTAGGGTCAGGGTTAGTTCAAGGTCAGTGTTAGGTTTAGGGTCAGGGTCAGGGTCATGGTTAGCGATGAGTCATAGCTAGATTTTCTCAGAGTTGGTTTTACGTCCAGGATCCGGACAGGGTCAGTGTCAGGCTCAGGTTCAGATTAAGGGTTCAGGTCGGGATCACGGTCAGGTTAGGGTCAGGGTCAGGGTTCGGGTTAGGGTTTGGGGCAGGCTCAGAGTGAGTGTCAGGGTCACGGTTAGTGGTTACTGTTAGGGTTTGCCCCGCTCCTGGGTCATGGACTCATGACTGGCCCACCAGGCATCTAACCCATCATCAGCCTGATCCTGCTTGGGGCATCTCCATCCACGATGGCATGGCCAGGTCCTCTTTACATACAGACACAGAACCCCCACACACACACACACACACACACACACAGAGACAGGGAGGAGACCTAGGGCTACACCGGTCGAATAGAATGTGTGGGACTCTCTGACTCTGAGCGCCCTGGTGTCACCTTTTGATTTTATTAGCCAAAGGGCCTGAGGCGTTGGGGAAACCTGATATGACCTGTCAGGGAGGGGGACGTGTCTGGTGGGCGAGCTCTCTTCTCCCTGCATCCTCTCAGCTTCAGTACAGAAGAAGAACATGTCGCTTTCTTTAGGATGTGCCTAGAAATGAGCTGGGCAGGGGTTTTTTCTCTGTAATGGGGTGCCTGGATACGTGGGTTCCAATTCCGTTGGGCTTTGTCGTCAGGGAAGTGAGGTCACCACTGCCTGGGGGCTCCTTACCGATCTTCCTGCTCCACCAGAGCTCCCTGAGCCGCCGGTCCGCAAGCTGCTCAAGGCTCACACTCCACTTAATGCAGTGCCAATCCATGACCCCGATATACCCTCCACCCAGCCCCTGGGAGGCCTGGGTGCAGCTGTTGTTCCCGCTGAAGGGATCAGAGCTGGGTTTAGACTAGGTTAGTGTTAGGGTTTAGGGTTAAGAAATACTTAGGTCAGGGTTAGGGTTAGACGTCGTTGAGGTCAGGGTTAGCGTAAAGCTTAGGGTAGGGGTCAGGGTTAGGGTTAGGTTCATGGTTAGGTTTAGGGTCAGGCTCACAGTAGGGTCACGGTTAGCGTTACGGTCACAGTCAGGGACAGGTTCAGTGTTAGGATGACGGTTAGGTTTAGGGTCAGGTTCAGGGTCATGGTCAGATTTAGGGTCAGGTTCCAGTTTTGGTTTGGGGGCAAGGTTCATGTCAGGGTCAGGGTTAGGTTTGGGACAGGTTTAGTGTCAGGGATAGGGTCAGGGTAAGTGTTTAGGTTCATGGTTATGGTAAGGTCAGCTTTTTGTTTAGGTTCTGTTTTATAAGTAGGTTCAGGATCAGGGTTACCTTTAGGGTTACGATTCGGTTCAGGATCACGGATTGGGTCAGAGTTAGGTTTACAGTCAGGTTAGGGTCAGTGTTAAGGTCAAGGCCAGGGTCAGGTTTAAGGTTAAGGTTAAGGTCTGACATAGGCAACGGTCAGAGTTAGGGTTATGATCAGGGTCAGGGAGAGGGTCAGGATTATTGTTAAAGTGGGGTTATGGTTAGGGTTAGAGCTAGGTTGAGGGTTAGGGTTAGACCGGGTTAGGGTCAGTGTCAGGAATAATGTTAGGGGTTAGTTTTAGGGTTAGGTTCAGCATTAGGTTTCAGGTCAGGGCCCGTGTTAGTGTCAGGGTCAGGGTTACGTTTACGGTTAGATTTAGGGTCAGGCTCACATTCAGTGTCAGTGTTAGTGTTAGGGCCAGGGTCAGGGTCACTGTTAGTGTCCGGGTTAGGTTTATGGTCTTTGCCTGGGTCAGGGTCAGTGTGAAGTCTAGGGCCATTTTCAGGTTTACGGTCAGGATCAGGTATTGGTTTAAAGTCCACATTCGAGTCAGGGACAGGATTATTTAGTGATCATTGTTAGGGTCATGGTTAGGTTTAGGTTCAGGGCTAGGGTCAGATTTAGGGTCAGGGTCTGCTATAGGCAAAGTTCCGGTTAAGGGTAATGATCGTAATCAGGCATAGGGTCCGGGTTATTGTTAAAGTTTAGGGTTAGGTTTAGGGTTAGTGTTAGGTTTGAGGGTTAGGGTTAGACCTCGTTAGGGTCAGGGTCCGTAGTAGGGTTAGGGTTTAGTGTTAGGGTTAGGTTCAGCGATAGGATTCAGGGTATGGCCCGCGTTAGTGTCAGGGTCAGGGTTACGTTTAGGGATAGAGTTAGGGTCAGGCTCACATTCAGTGTTAGGGTTAGTGTTAGGGTCAGGGTTAGGGTCACTGTTAGGGTCAGAGTTAGGTTTATGGTCATGGCCTGGGTCAGGGTCAGGGTGAAGTTTAGGGCCAGTGTCAGGTTTAGGGTCAGGATCAGATATTGGTTCAAAGTCCACATTTGGGTCAGGGACAAGGTTATGTAGTGGACATGTTAGTGTCATGGTTAGTTTTAGTGTCAGGGCCAGGGTCACGTTTAGGGTCAGGGTCTGGTAGAGGCAAAGTTCAGAGTTAGGGTTATGATCATAGTCAGGTATAGGGTAAGGGTTATTGTTAAAGTTTAGGGTTAGTGTTAGGGTTAGAGTTAGGTTGAGGGTTAGGGTTAGACTTGGTTAGGGTCAGGGTCTGAGATAGGGTTAGGGGTTAGTGTTAGGGTTAGCTTCAGCGATAAGATTCGGGGTACGGCCAGTTTTAGTTTCAGGGTCAGGGTTACGTTTAGAGTTACAGTAAGGGTCAGGCTCATAGTCAGGGTCTGGTTTAGTGTTCAGGTCTGGGTCGGGGTCACTGTTAGGGTCAGGGTAGTTTTATGGTCATGGTTAAGTTCATGGTTAGAAATAGGGTCAGGGTCACGTGAAGGTCAGGGCCATGGTCAGGTTTAGGTTCAGGCTGTGCTTTATGTTCGGTTCAGGTTCACAGTTATGTTCACAGTTAGGTTTAGGGGAAAAGTTTGGGATGGGGTTAGGGTTAGAGTTACAAGTAGTGTTATCGTGAGGGTTAGGGTTAGACAGCATAAGTTCAGGGTGAGGGTTTGGTTTAGGGTAGGTGTTAGGGTTAGGTTCAGGGTCATCGTTCGGTTTAGGTTCAGGGTCTGTATTTGGGTCAGGGTTAGGGTTACCTTTAGGGTTAGGTTTAGGGTCTGGCACACAGTGACGGTCAGGGTTAGGGTCAGGGTCAGGGTCAGGGTTCGGGTTAGGGTTTGGGGCAGGCTCACAGTCAGTGTCAGGTTCACGGTTAGTGGTTACTGTTAGGGTTAGCCCCGCTCCTGGGTCATGGACCCATCCCTTCACAGTCTCAGGATAAACCCTGGGCAGAAGAGTGTAGACCCTACATCCGATCCCACTTAACCAGCCTTAAACTGGGGTGTGAACATGACTTGCCCACCAGACAGACATCTAACCCCTCATCAGCCTGATCCTGCTTGGGGCATCTCCACCCACGATGGCATGGCCAGGTCCTCTTTACACACAGACACAGAAGCCCAGAGGCACACACACACACACACACACACACACACACACACACACACAGATACTGAGAGGAGACCTAGGGCTACACCGGTGGATCAGAAGGTGTGGGACTCTCTGACTCTGAGCCCCCTGGTGTCACCTTTTGATTTTATTAGCCAAAGGCCTGAGGCATTGGGGAAACCTGATATGACCTGACTGGGAGGGGACATGTCTGGCAGGTGAGCTCTCTTCTCCCTGCATCCTCTCAGCTTCAGTACAGCAGAAGAACATGTCGCTTTCTTTAGGATGTGCCTTGAAATGAGCTGGGCAGGGGGGGTTTTCTCTGTAATGGGGTGCCTGGATACGTGGGTTCCAATTCCGTTGGGCTCTGTCATCACGGTAGTGAGGTCACCACTGCCTGGGGGCTCCTTACCGAACTTCCTGCTGCACCAGAGCTCCCTGAGCCACCGGTCCCCAAGCTGTTCAAGGCTCACACTCCACTCAATGCAGGGCCCATCCAGTGACCCCCATATAGCCTCCTCCCAGCCCGTGGGAAGCCTGGGTGCAGGGGTTGTACCCGCTGGTAGGAACAGAGCTGGGTTTTAGACTAGGTTAGTGTTAGGGTTAAGGACGTAGGGTCTTAGGTTAGTGTTAGACGTCATTGGGGTCAGGGTTAGCGCAAGGCTTAGGGTAGGGGTCAGTGTTAGGGTTAGTTTCATGGTTAGGTTTAGGGTCAGGCTCACAGTAGGGTCAGGGTTAACATTACAGAGTCAGGGTCAGGTTCAGTGTTAGGCTGACGGGGTTAGTGTCAGGGAGGGTCATGGTTAGGTTTAGGGTTAGGTTCAAGTTTTGGGTGGGGGGGCAAGGTTCATGTCAGGGTCAGGGTTAGGTTTGGGAACAGGTTTAGTGTCAGGGTTAGGGTCAGGGTCAGGGTTAGGTTCATGGTTATGGTAAGGTCAGCTTTATGTTTAGGTTCTGTTTTATGAGTAGGTTCAGGATCAGGGTGAGATTTAGGGTGACGATTCTGTTCAGGATCACGGATTGGGTCAGAGTTAGGTTTACAGTCATGTTAGGGTCATTGTTAAGGTCAAGGCCAAGGGCGCCTGGGTAGCTCAGTGGGTTAAGCAGCTGCCTTCGGCTCAGGTCATGATCTCAGGGTCCTGGGATCGAGTCCCGATTTGGGCTCTCTGCTCAGCAGGGAGCCTGTATCCTCCTCTCTCTCTCTCTGCCTGCCACTCTGCCTTCTTGTGATCTCTCTCTGTCAAATAAATAAATAAAATCTTTAAAAAAAAATGTTCAATGCCAGGGTCAGGTTTAAGGTTAAGGTCTGACATAGGCAAAGTTCAGAGTTAGGGTTATGATCAGGGTCAGGGAGACGGTCAGGATTATTGTTAAAGTGGGGTTAGGGTTAGGGTTAGAGCTAGGTTGAGGGTTAGGGTTAGACCGGGTTAGGGTCAGTTTCAGGGATAATGTTAGGGGTTAGTTTTAGGGTTAGGTTCAGCGTTAGGTTTCAGGGTACGGCCCTTGTTATAGTGTCAGGGTCTGGGTTAAGTTTAGGGTTACAGTAAGGGTCAGGCTCACAGTCAGGGTGTGGTTTAGTGTTCAGGTCTGTGTTGGGGTCACTCTTAGGGTGAGGGTTAGGTTGATTGTCATGGTCTGGGTCAGGTTCAGGGTGAGGTTTAGGCCCAGTGTCAGGTTTAGCTTCAGGATCATGTATTGGTTTAAAGTCCACATTCGGGTCAGGGACAGGGTTATGTAGTGGTCAGTGTTAGGGTCATGGTTAGGATTAGCATCAGGGTCAGGTTCAGGTGAAGGTCAGGGCCAGGGCCAGGTTTAGGTTCAGGCTTTGCTTTATGTTCGGTTCATGGTCACATTTAGGTTTAGGGGAAAAGTTTGGGATGGGGTTACGGTTAGAGTTAGAAGTAGTGGTATGGTGAGGGTTAGGGTTAGACAGCGTAAGGTCAGCGTTCGGGATTGGTTTAGGGTAGGGGTTAGTGTTAGGGTCAGGGTCAGTGTTCGGTTGGGTACAGGGTCCATATTAGGGTCAGTGTTAGGGTTACCTTTAGGGTTAGGTTTAGGGTCAGGCACACAGTCACGGTCAGGGTTAGGGTTAGGGTAGGGTTAGGGTTAGGTCAGCGTCAGGATTAGGATTAGGGTCAGGTCAGGGTCATGTTTAGGGATGAGTCATAGTTAGGTTATCTCAGACTTAGGTTTAGGTTCAGGGTCCGGATCAGGTTCAGCATCAGGCTTAGGTTTTAGGTTTAGGGTTCAGGTCGGGATCACGGTCAGAGTTAGGGTCAGGGTCAGGGTCAGGGCTCGGGTTAGGGTTTGGGGCAGGCTCACAGTGTCAGGGTCAGGGTCAGGGTCAGTGGTTACTGTTAGGGTTCGCCCCGCTCCTGGTTCATTGTCCCCTCCCTTTAGGTTCTCAGGAAAAACCCTGGGCAGAAGGCTGTAGACCCCACACCCGATCCCACTTAGCCAGCATTACACTGGGATGTAAACATGACCTTCCCACCAGGCATCTAACCCCTCATCAGCCTGCTCCTGCTCGGGACATCTCCACCCACGATGGCATGGCCAGATCCTCTTTACACACAGAGCCACAGACACCCAGAGGCACACACACACACACACACACACACACACACACACACACGGGGAGGAGACTTAGAGCTATACCGCTCGATCAAAAGGTGTGGGACTCTCTGACTCTGAGCCCCCTGGTGTCACCTTTTGATTTTATTTGCCAAAGGGCCTGAGGCGTTGGGGAAGCCTGATATGACCTGCCAGTGAGGGGACGTGTATGGCAGGTGAGCTCTCATTCCCTGAATCCTCTCGGCTTCAGTACAGCAGAAGAACATGTCGCTTCCTTTAGGATGTGCCTAGAAATGAGCTGGGCAGGGGGGTTTTCTGTGTAATGGGGTGCCTGGATACGTGGGTTCCAATTCCGTTGGGCTCTGTTGTCAGGGAAGTGAGGTCACCACTGCCTGGGGGCTCCTTACCGAACTTCCTGCTGCACCAGAGCTCCCTGAGCTGCCGGTCCCCAAGCTGCTCAAGGCTCACACTCCACTCAATGCAGAGCCCATCCAGTGACCCCCATATAGCCTCCTCCCAGCCCCTGGGAGGCCTGGGTGCAGGGGTTGTCCCTGCTGGAGGGAACAGAGCTGGGTTTAGACTAGGTTAGTGTAGGGTTAGGGTCAGGCTTAGGGTTAGACGTCGTTGAGGTCAGGATTAGCGTAAGGCTTAGGGTAGGGGTCAGGGTTAGGGTTAGGTTCATGGTTAGGTTTAGGGTCAGGCTCACAGTAGGGTCACGGTTAGCATTACAGTCACAGTCAGGGACAGGGTCAGTGTTAGGATGATGGTTAGGTTTAGGGTCAGGTTCAAGATTTTGGTGTGGGGGCAAGGTTCATGTCAGGGTCAGGGTTAGGTTTGGGAACAGGTTTAGTGTCAGGGTCAGGGTCAGGGTCAGGGTTAGGTTCATGGTTATGGTAAGGTCAGCTTTATGTTTAGGTTCTGTTTTATGAGTAGGTTCAGGATCAGGGTGAGATTTAGGGTGACGAATCTGTTCAGGATCACGGATTGGGTCAGAGTTAGGTTTACAGTCATGTTAGGGTCATTGTTAAGGTCAAGGCCAAGGGCGCCTGGGTAGCTCAGTGGGTTAAGCAGCTGCCTTCGGCTCAGGTCATGATCTCAGGGTCCTGGGATCGAGTCCCGATTTGGGCTCTCTGCTCAGCAGGGAGCCTGTATCCTCCTCTCTCTCTCTGCCTGCCACTCTGCCTTCTTGTGATCTCTCTCTGTCAAATAAATAAATAAAATCTTTAAAAAAAAATGTTCAATGCCAGGGTCAGGTTTAAGGTTAAGGTCTGACATAGGCAAAGTTCAGAGTTAGGGTTATGATCAGGGTCAGGGAGACGGTCAGGATTATTGTTAAAGTGGGGTTAGGGTTAGGGTTAGAGCTAGGTTGAGGGTTAGGGTTAGACCGGGTTAGGGTCAGTTTCAGGGATAATGTTAGGGGTTAGTTTTTTAGGGTTAGGTTCAGCGTTAGGTTTCAGGGTACGGCCCTTGTTAGTGTCAGGGTCTGGGTTAAGTTTAGGGTTACAGTAAGGGTCAGGCTCACAGTCAGGGTGTGGTTTAGTGTTCAGGTCTGTGTTGGGGTCACTCTTAGGGTGAGGGTTAGGTTGATTGTCATGGTCTGGGTCAGGTTCAGGGTGAGGTTTAGGCCCAGTGTCAGGTTTAGCTTCAGGATCATGTATTGGTTTAAAGTCCACATTCGGGTCAGGGACAGGGTTATGTAGTGGTCAGTGTTAGGGTCATGGTTAGGATTAGCATCAGGGTCAGGTTCAGGTGAAGGTCAGGGCCAGGGCCAGGTTTAGGTTCAGGCTTTGCTTTATGTTCGGTTCATGGTCACATTTAGGTTTAGGGGAAAAGTTTGGGATGGGGGTTACGGTTAGAGTTAGAAGTAGTGGTATGGTGAGGGTTAGGGTTAGACAGCGTAAGGTCAGCGTTCGGGATTGGTTTAGGGTAGGGGTTAGTGTTAGGGTCAGGGTCAGTGTTCGGTTTGGGTACAGGGTCCATATTAGGGTCAGTGTTAGGGGTTACCTTTAGGGTTAGGTTTAGGGTCAGGCACACAGTCACGGTCAGGGTTAGGGTTAGGGTCAGGGTTAGGTCAGCGTCAGGATTAGGATTAGGGTCAGGTCAGGGTCATGTTTAGGGATGAGTCATAGTTAGGTTATCTCAGACTTAGGTTTAGGTTCAGGGTCCGGATCAGGTTCAGCATCAGGCTTAGGTTTAGGTTTAGGGTTCAGGTCGGGATCACGGTCAGAGTTAGGGTCAGGGTCAGGGTCAGGGCTCGGGTTAGGGTTTGGGGCAGGCTCACAGTGTCAGGGTCAGGGTCAGGGTCAGTGGTTACTGTTAGGGTTCGCCCCGCTCCTGGTTCATTGTCCCCTCCCTTTAGGTTCTCAGGAAAAACCCTGGGCAGAAGGCTGTAGACCCCACACCCGATCCCACTTAGCCAGCATTACACTGGGATGTAAACATGACCTTCCCACCAGGCATCTAACCCCTCATCAGCCTGCTCCTGCTCGGGACATCTCCACCCACGATGGCATGGCCAGATCCTCTTTACACACAGAGCCACAGACACCCAGAGGCACACACACACACACACACACACACACACACACACACACACACGGGGAGGAGACTTAGAGCTATACCGCTCGATCAAAAGGGTGTGGGACTCTCTGACTCTGAGCCCCCTGGTGTCACCTTTTGATTTTATTTGCCAAAGGGCCTGAGGCGTTGGGGAAGCCTGATATGACCTGCCAGTGAGGGGACGTGTATGGCAGGTGAGCTCTCATTCCCTGAATCCTCTCGGCTTCAGTACAGCAGAAGAAACATGTCGCTTCCTTTAGGATGTGCCTAGAAATGAGCTGGGCAGGGGGGTTTTCTGTGTAATGGGGTGCCTGGATACGTGGGTTCCAATTCCGTTGGGCTCTGTTGTCAGGGAAGTGAGGTCACCACTGCCTGGGGGCTCCTTACCGAACTTCCTGCTGCACCAGAGCTCCCTGAGCTGCCGGTCCCCAAGCTGCTCAAGGCTCACACTCCACTCAATGCAGAGCCCATCCAGTGACCCCCATATAGCCTCCTCCCAGCCCCTGGGAGGCCTGGGTGCAGGGGTTGTCCCTGCTGGAGGGAACAGAGCTGGGTTTAGACTAGGTTAGTGTAGGGTTAGGGTCAGGCTTAGGGTTAGACGTCGTTGAGGTCAGGATTAGCGTAAGGCTTAGGGTAGGGGTCAGGGTTAGGGTTAGGTTCATGGTTAGGTTTAGGGTCAGGCTCACAGTAGGGTCACGGTTAGCATTACAGTCACAGTCAGGGACAGGGTCAGTGTTAGGATGATGGTTAGGTTTAGGGTCAGGTTCAAGATTTGGTGTGGGGGCAAGGTTCATGTCAGGGTCAGGGTTAGGTTTGGGAACAGGTTTAGTGTCAGGGTCAGGGTCAGGGTCAGGGTTAGGTTCATGGTTATGGTAAGGTCAGCTTTATGTTTAGGTTCTGTTTTTATGAGTAGGTTCAGGATCAGGGTGAGATTTAGGGTGACGAATCTGTTCAGGATCACGGATTGGGTCAGAGTTAGGTTTACAGTCATGTTAGGGTCATTGTTTAAGGTCAAGGCCAAGGGCGCCTGGGTAGCTCAGTGGGTTAAGCAGCTGCCTTCGGCTCAGGTCATGATCTCAGGGTCCTGGGATCGAGTCCCGATTTGGGCTCTCTGCTCAGCAGGGAGCCTGTATCCTCCTCTCTCTCTCTGCCTGCCACTCTGCCTTCTTGTGATCTCTCTCTGTCAAATAAATAAATAAAATCTTTAAAAAAAATGTTCAATGCCAGGGTCAGGTTTAAGGTTAAGGTCTGACATAGGCAAAGTTCAGAGTTAGGGTTATGATCAGGGTCAGGGAGACGGTCAGGATTATTGTTAAAGTGGGGTTAGGGTTAGGGTTAGAGCTAGGTTGAGGGTTAGGGTTAGACCGGGTTAGGGTCAGTTTCAGGGATAATGTTAGGGGTTAGTTTTAGGGTTAGGTTCAGCGTTAGGTTTCAGGGTACGGCCCTTGTTAGTGTCAGGGTCTGGGTTAAGTTTAGGGTTACAGTAAGGGTCAGGCTCACAGTCAGGGTGTGGTTTAGTGTTCAGGTCTGTGTTGGGGTCACTCTTAGGGTGAGGGTTAGGTTGATTGTCATGGTCTGGGTCAGGTTCAGGGTGAGGTTTAGGCCCAGTGTCAGGTTTAGCTTCAGGATCATGTATTGGTTTAAAGTCCACATTCGGGTCAGGGACAGGGTTATGTAGTGGTCAGTGTTAGGGTCATGGTTAGGATTAGCATCAGGGTCAGGTTCAGGTGAAGGTCAGGGCCAGGGCCAGGTTTAGGTTCAGGCTTTGCTTTATGTTCGGTTCATGGTCACATTTAGGTTTAGGGGAAAAGTTTGGGATGGGGTTACGGTTAGAGTTAGAAGTAGTGGTATGGTGAGGGTTAGGGTTAGACAGCGTAAGGTCAGCGTTCGGGATTGGTTTAGGGTAGGGGTTAGTGTTAGGGTCAGGGTCAGTGTTCGGTTGGGTACAGGGTCCATATTAGGGTCAGTGTTAGGGTTACCTTTAGGGTTAGGTTTAGGGTCAGGCACACAGTCACGGTCAGGGTTAGGGTTAGGGTCAGGGTTAGGTCAGCGTCAGGATTAGGATTAGGGTCAGGTCAGGGTCATGTTTAGGGATGAGTCATAGTTAGGTTATCTCAGACTTAGGTTTAGGTTCAGGGTCCGGATCAGGTTCAGCATCAGGCTTAGGTTTAGGTTTAGGGTTCAGGTCGGGATCACGGTCAGAGTTAGGGTCAGGGTCAGGGTCAGGGCTCGGGTTAGGGTTTGGGGCAGGCTCACAGTGTCAGGGTCAGGGTCAGGGTCAGTGGTTACTGTTAGGGTTCGCCCCGCTCCTGGTTCATTGTCCCCTCCCTTTAGGTTCTCAGGAAAAACCCTGGGCAGAAGGCTGTAGACCCCACACCCGATCCCACTTAGCCAGCATTACACTGGGATGTAAACATGACCTTCCCACCAGGCATCTAACCCCTCATCAGCCTGCTCCTGCTCGGGACATCTCCACCCACGATGGCATGGCCAGATCCTCTTTACACACAGAGCCACAGACACCCAGAGGCACACACACACACACACACACACACACACACACGGGGAGGAGACTTAGAGCTATACCACTCGATCAAAAGGTGTGGGACTCTCTGACTCTGAGCCCCCTGGTGTCACCTTTTGATTTTATTTGCCAAAGGGCCTGAGGCGTTGGGGAAGCCTGATATGACCTGCCAGTGAGGGGACGTGTATGGCAGGTGAGCTCTCTTCTCCCTGAATCCTCTCGGCTTCAGTACAGCAGAAGAACATGTCGCTTCCTTTAGGATGTGCCTAGAAATGAGCTGGGCAGGGGGTTTTCTCTGTAATGGGGTGCCTGGATACGTGGATTCTAATTCCGTTGGGCTCTGTTGTCAGGGAAGTGAGGTCACCATTGAATGGGGGCTTCTTACCAAACTTTCTGCTCCCACCAGAGCACCCTGAGCGCACCCATCCCCAAGCTTCTCAGGGCTCACCCACCACCCCATGCCCTGTTCATCCAGTGACTCCCACACAGCCAATCCCAGCCCCTGGGAGTCCTGGATGCAACTGTTGTCCCCACTTCTGGGAACAGAGATGGGTTCAGACCGAGTTAGGGTTAGGGTTAGGGTTAGGGTTAGTGTTAGCGAGAGACTTAGGGTCAGGGTTAGGGTGAGACATCATTGGGGTCAGGGTTAGCATTAGGGTTAGGGTAGGGGGTCAGGGTTAGGGTTAGGATCATGGTTAGGTTTAGGGTCAGGCTCACAGTAGGGTCAGGGTTACTGTTACGGTCAGAGTCAGGGTCAGGGTCAGTGTTAGGGTGAGGGTGACGGTTAAGTTAAGGGTCAGGTTCAGGGTCATGGTCAAGTTTTTGTTTGGGGGCAAGGTTCATGTCAGGGTCAGGGTTAGGTTTGGGACAGGTTTAGTGTCAGGGTTAGGGTCAGGGTCAGGATTAGGTTTATGGTTATGGTAAGGTCAGCTTTATGTTTAGGTTCTGTTTTATGAGTTGGTTCAGGATCAGGGTTAGCTTTAGTGTTACGATTCGGTTCAGGCTCATGGATTGGGTCAGAGTTAGGTTTACAGTCAGGGTTAGGGTCAGTGTTAAGGTCAAGGCCAGAGTCAGGTTTAAGGTTAAGGTCTGACATAGGCAAAGTTCAGACTTAGGGTTATGATCAGGGTCAGGGAGAGGGTCAGGATTATTGTTAAAGTGGGGTTAGAGTTAGGATTAGAGGTAATCTGAGGGTTAGGGTTAGACCGGGTTAGGGTCAGTGTCAGGGATAATGTTAGGCGTTAGTTTTTATGGTTAGGTTCAGCGTTATTTTCGTGTCAGGGCCCATGTTAGTGTCAGGGTCACGGTTACGTTTAGGGTTAGAGTTAGGTTCCTGCTCCCATTAGTGGCAGGGTTAGTGTCAGAGTCAGGGTCAGGGTCACTGTTTGGGTCAGGGTTAGGTTTATGGTCTTTTCCTGCGTCAGGGTCAGGGTGAAGTCCAGGGCGAGTGTCAGGTTTACGGTCAGGTTCAGGTATTGGGTTAAAGTCCACATTTGAGTCAGGGACAGTGTTATGTAGTGGTCATTGTTAGAGTCATGTTTAGGTTTAGGGTCAAGGCCAGGGTCAGGTTTATGGTCAGGGTCTGGTAGAAGCAAAGTTCAGAGTTAGGGTTATGATCATAGTCAGGTATAGGGTCAGGGTTATTGTTAAAGTTTAGGGTTAGTATTAGAGTTAGCGTTAGGTTGATGGTTAGGGTTAGAACGTGTTAGGGTCAGGGTCCGTGGTAGGTTAGGGTTTAGTGTTAGAGTTAGTTTTCAGCAATAGGATTCTTGTAGGGCCCGTGTTAGTGTCAGTGTCTGGGTTACATTTAGGGTTAGAGTTAGGGTCAGGCTAACAGTCAGGCTCAGGTTTAGTGTTCAGGTCAGGGTCGGAATCACTGTGAGGCTCAGGGTTAGGTTTATGGTCATGGTCTGGGTCAGGGTCAGCGTTAAGTTTAGCGCCAGTGTCAGGGTTTATGGTCAGGTTCAGGTATTGGTTTAAAGTCTACATTCGGGTCAAGGACAGGGTTTATAGTGGTCAGTTTAGTGTCATGGTTAGGATTAGGCTCAGGGTCAGGATTAGGTGAAGGTCATAGCCAAGGTCAGGCTTAGGTTTGGGCTTTGGTTTAGGGTCAATGTTCGGTTCAGTGTCACTGTTAGGCTTTGGTGATAGGGTTTGGGATTGGGGTTAGGGTTAGAGTTAGAAGTAGGGATATGGTTAGGGTTAGGGTTAGACAGCGTAAGGTCAGGGTAAAGGTTTGGTTTAGGGTAGGGGTTATTGTTAGGGTCAGGGTCAGCGTTAGGTTTAGGTTCAAGGTCTGTATTAGGGTCATAGTTAGAGTTACCTTTAGGTTTAGGTTTAGCGTCAGGTTCACAGTCACGATCAGGTTAGGGTCAGTATTCGGTCAGCGTCAGGGTTAGGATTAGGGTCAGGGTGAGGGTCATGGTTAGGTATGAGTCATGGTTATGGTAATGTCAGAGTTAAGTTTAGGTTCAGGGTCCACATCAGGGTCAGTGTCAGGCTTAGGTTTAGGTTTAGGGTTAGGGTCAGGATTACAGTCAGGATCAGGGTCAGGGTCATGGCTTGGGTAAGGGTTTGGGGCAGGCTCACAGTCAGTGTCAGGTTCACGGTTAGTGGTTACTGTTAGGGTTAGCCCAATCCTGGGTCATGGACCCATCCCTTCAGGGTCTCAGGATAAACCCTGGGCAGAAGGGTGTAGACCCTACACCCGATCCCACTTAACCAGCCTTAAACTTGGGTGTGAACATGACTTGCCCACCAGACAGACTTCTAACCCCTCATCAGCCTGATCCTGCTTGGGGCATCTCCACCCACGATGGCATGGCCAGGTCTTCTTTACACACAGACACACAGACACCCAGAGGCACACACACACACACACACACAGACGGTGAGGAGACCAAGGGCTACACCGGTGGATCAGAAGGTGTGGGACTCTCTGACTCTGAGCCCCCTGGTGTCACCTTTTGATTTTATTAGCCAAAGGGCCTGAGGCATTGGGGAAACCTGATATGACCTGACTGGGAGGGGACATGTCTGGCCGGTGAGCTCTCTTCTCCCTGCATCCTCTCAGCTTCAGTACAGCAGAAGAACATGACGCTTTCTTTAGGATGTGCCTTGAAATGAGCTGGGCAGGGGGGGTTTTCTCTGTAATGGGGTGCCTGGATACGTGGGTTCCAATTCCGTTGGGCTCTGTCATCACGGTAGTGAGGTCACCACTGCCTGGGGGCTCCTTACCGAACTTCCTGCTGCACCAGAGATCCCTGAGCCACCAGTCCCCAAGCTGTTCAAGGCTCACACTCCACTTAATGCAGGGCCCATCCAGTGACCCGCATACAGCCTCCACCCAGCCCGTGGGAAGCCTGGGTGCAGCTGTTGTACCCGCTGGTAGGAACAGAGCTGGTTTTAGACTAGGTTAGTGTTAGGGTTAAGGTTAAGAAAGACGTAGGGTCAAGGTTAGTGTTAGACGTCATTGGGGTCAGGGTTAGCGCAAGGCTTAGGGTAGGGGTCAGTGTTAGGGTTAGTTTCATGGTTAGGTTTAGGGTCAGGCTCACAGTAGGGTCAGGGTTAACGTTACGGTCAGAGTCAGGGTCAGGTTCAGTGTTAGGCTGACGGTTAGGTTTATGGTCAGGTTCAGGGTCATGGTTAGATTTAGGGTCAGGTTCAAGTTTTGGTTAGGGGGCAAGGTTCATGTCAGGGTCAGGGTTAGGTTTGGGACAGGTTTAGTGTCAGGGTCAGGGTCAGGGTCAGGGTTAGGTTCATGGTTATGGTAAGGTCAGCTTTATGTTTAGGTTCTGTTTTATGAGTAGGTTCAGGATCAGGGTGAGATTTAGGGTGACGATTCTGTTCAGGATCACGGATTGGGTCAGAGTTAGGTTTACAGTCATGTTAGGGTCATTGTTAAGGTCAAGGCCAAGGGCGCCTGGGTAGCTCAGTGGGTTAAGCAGCTGCCTTCGGCTCAGGTCATGATCTCAGGGTCCTGGGATCGAGTCCCGATTTGGGCTCTCTGCTCAGCAGGGAGCCTGTATCCTCCTCTCTCTCTCTGCCTGCCACTCTGCCTTCTTGTGATCTCTCTCTGTCAAATAAATAAATAAAATCTTTAAAAAAAAATGTTCAATGCCAGGGTCAGGTTTAAGGTTAAGGTCTGACATAGGCAAAGTTCAGAGTTAGGGTTATGATCAGGGTCAGGGAGACGGTCAGGATTATTGTTAAAGTGGGGTTAGGGTTAGGGTTAGAGCTAGGTTGAGGGTTAGGGTTAGACCGGGTTAGGGTCAGTTTCAGGGATAATGTTAGGGGTTAGTTTTAGGGTTAGGTTCAGCGTTAGGTTTCAGGGTACGGCCCTTGTTAGTGTCAGGGTCTGGGTTAAGTTTAGGGTTACAGTAAGGGTCAGGCTCACAGTCAGGGTGTGGTTTAGTGTTCAGGTCTGTGTTGGGGTCACTCTTAGGGTGAGGGTTAGGTTGATTGTCATGGTCTGGGTCAGGTTCAGGGTGAGGTTTAGGCCCAGTGTCAGGTTTAGCTTCAGGATCATGTATTGGTTTAAAGTCCACATTCGGGTCAGGGACAGGGTTATGTAGTGGTCAGTGTTAGGGTCATGGTTAGGATTAGCATCAGGGTCAGGTTCAGGTGAAGGTCAGGGCCAGGGCCAGGTTTAGGTTCAGGCTTTGCTTTATGTTCGGTTCATGGTCACATTTAGGTTTAGGGGAAAAGTTTGGGATGGGGTTACGGTTAGAGTTAGAAGTAGTGGTATGGTGAGGGTTAGGGTTAGACAGCGTAAGGTCAGCGTTCGGGATTGGTTTAGGGTAGGGGTTTAGTGTTAGGGTCAGGGTCAGTGTTCGGTTGGGTACAGGGTCCATATTAGGGTCAGTGTTAGGGTTACCTTTAGGGTTAGGTTTAGGGTCAGGCACACAGTCACGGTCAGGGTTAGGGTTAGGGTCAGGGTTAGGTCAGCGTCAGGATTAGGATTAGGGTCAGGTCAGGGTCATGTTTAGGGATGAGTCATAGTTAGGTTATCTCAGACTTAGGTTTAGGTTCAGGGTCCGGATCAGGTTCAGCATCAGGCTTAGGTTTAGGTTTAGGGTTCAGGTCGGGATCACGGTCAGAGTTAGGGTCAGGGTCAGGGTCAGGGCTCGGGTTAGGGTTTGGGGCAGGCTCACAGTGTCAGGGTCAGGGTCAGGGTCAGTGGTTACTGTTAGGGTTCGCCCCGCTCCTGGTTCATTGTCCCCTCCCTTTAGGTTCTCAGGAAAAACCCTGGGCAGAAGGCTGTAGACCCCACACCCGATCCCACTTAGCCAGCATTACACTGGGATGTAAACATGACCTTCCCACCAGGCATCTAACCCCTCATCAGCCTGCTCCTGCTCGGGACATCTCCACCCATGATGGCATGGCCAGATCCTCTTTACACACAGAGCCACAGACACCCAGAGGCACACACACACACACACACACACGGGGAGGAGACTTAGAGCTATACCGCTCGATCAAAAGGTGTGGGACTCTCTGACTCTGAGCCCCCTGGTGTCACCTTTTGATTTTATTTGCCAAAGGGCCTGAGGCGTTGGGGAAGCCTGATATGACCTGCCAGTGAGGGGACGTGTATGGCAGGTGAGCTCTCTTCTCCCTGAATCCTCTCGGCTTCAGTACAGCAGAAGAACATGTCGCTTCCTTTAGGATGTGCCTAGAAATGAGCTGGGCAGGGGGGTTTTCTGTGTAATGGGGTGCCTGGATACGTGGGTTCCAATTCCGTTGGGCTCTGTTGTCAGGGAAGTGAGGTCACCACTGCCTGGGGGCTCCTTACCGAACTTCCTGCTGCACCAGAGCTCCCTGAGCTGCCGGTCCCCAAGCTGCTCAAGGCTCACACTCCACTCAATGCAGTGCCCATCCAGTGACCCCCATATAGCCTCCTCCCAGCCCCTGGGAGGCCTGGGTGCAGGGGTTGTCCCTGCTGGAGGGAACAGAGCTGGGTTTAGACTAGGTTAGTGTTAGGGTTAGGGTCAGGCTTAGGGTTAGACGTCGTTGAGGTCAGGATTAGCGTAAGGCTTAGGGTAGGGGTCAGGGTTAGGGTTAGGTTCATGGTTAGGTTTAGGGTCAGGCTCACAGTAGGGTCACGGTTAGCATTACAGTCACAGTCAGGGACAGGGTCAGTGTTAGGATGATGGTTAGGTTTAGGGTCAGGTTCAAGATTTGGTGTGGGGGCAAGGTTCATGTCAGGGTCAGGGTTAGGTTTGGGAACAGGTTTAGTGTCAGGGTCAGGGTCAGGGTCAGGGTTAGGTTCATGGTTATGGTAAGGTCAGCTTTATGTTTAGGTTCTGTTTTATGAGTAGGTTCAGGATCAGGGTGAGATTTAGGGTGACGATTCTGTTCAGGATCACGGATTGGGTCAGAGTTAGGTTTACAGTCATGTTAGGGTCATTGTTAAGGTCAAGGCCAAGGGCGCCTGGGTAGCTCAGTGGGTTAAGCAGCTGCCTTCGGCTCAGGTCATGATCTCAGGGTCCTGGGATCGAGTCCCGATTTGGGCTCTCTGCTCAGCAGGGAGCCTGTATCCTCCTCTCTCTCTCTCTGCCTGCCACTCTCTGCCTTCTTGTGATCTCTCTCTGTCAAATAAATAAATAAAATCTTTAAAAAAAAATGTTCAATGCCAGGGTCAGGTTTAAGGTTAAGGTCTGACATAGGCAAAGTTCAGAGTTAGGGTTATGATCAGGGTCAGGGAGACGGTCAGGATTATTGTTAAAGTGGGGTTAGGGTTAGGGTTAGAGCTAGGTTGAGGGTTAGGGTTAGACCGGGTTAGGGTCAGTTTCAGGGATAATGTTAGGGGTTAGTTTTAGGGTTAGGTTCAGCGTTAGGGTTTCAGGGTACGGCCCTTGTTAGTGTCAGGGTCTGGGTTAAGTTTAGGGTTACAGTAAGGGTCAGGCTCACAGTCAGGGTGTGGTTTAGTGTTCAGGTCTGTGTTGGGGTCACTCTTAGGGTGAGGGTTAGGTTGATTGTCATGGTCTGGGTCAGGTTCAGGGTGAGGTTTAGGCCCAGTGTCAGGTTTAGCTTCAGGATCATGTATTGGTTTAAAGTCCACATTCGGGTCAGGGACAGGGTTATGTAGTGGTCAGTGGTCAGTGTTAGGGTCATGGTTAGGATTAGCATCAGGGTCAGGTTCAGGTGAAGGTCAGGGCCAGGGCCAGGTTTAGGTTCAGGCTTTGCTTTATGTTCGGTTCATGGTCACATTTAGGTTTAGGGGAAAAGTTTGGGATGGGGTTACGGTTAGAGTTAGAAGTAGTGGTATGGTGAGGGTTAGGGTTAGACAGCGTAAGGTCAGCGTTCGGGATTGGGTTTAGGGTAGGGGTTAGTGTTAGGGTCAGGGTCAGTGTTCGGTTGGGTACAGGGTCCATATTAGGGTCAGTGTTAGGGTTACCTTTAGGGTTAGGTTTAGGGTCAGGCACACAGTCACGGTCAGGGTTAGGGTTAGGGTCAGGGTTAGGTCAGCGTCAGGATTAGGATTAGGGTCAGGTCAGGGTCATGTTTAGGGATGAGTCATAGTTAGGTTATCTCAGACTTAGGTTTAGGTTCAGGGTCCGGATCAGGTTCAGCATCAGGCTTAGGTTTAGGTTTAGGGTTCAGGTCGGGATCACGGTCAGAGTTAGGGTCAGGGTCAGGGTCAGGGCTCGGGTTAGGGTTTGGGGCAGGCTCACAGTGTCAGGGTCAGGGTCAGGGTCAGTGGTTACTGTTAGGGTTCGCCCCGCTCCTGGTTCATTGTCCCCTCCCTTTAGGTTCTCAGGAAAAACCCTGGGCAGAAGGCTGTAGACCCCACACCCGATCCCACTTAGCCAGCATTACACTGGGATGTAAACATGACCTTCCCACCAGGCATCTAACCCCTCATCAGCCTGCTCCTGCTCGGGACATCTCCACCCACGATGGCATGGCCAGATCCTCTTTACACACAGAGCCACAGACACCCAGAGGCACACACACACACACACACACACACACACACGGGGAGGAGACTTAGAGCTATACCACTCGATCAAAAGGTGTGGGACTCTCTGACTCTGAGCCCCCTGGTGTCACCTTTTGATTTTATTTGCCAAAGGGCCTGAGGCGTTGGGGAAGCCTGATATGACCTGCCAGTGAGGGGACGTGTATGGCAGGTGAGCTCTCTTCTCCCTGAATCCTCTCGGCTTCAGTACAGCAGAAGAACATGTCGCTTCCTTTAGGATGTGCCTAGAAATGAGCTGGGCAGGGGGTTTTCTCTGTAATGGGGTGCCTGGATACGTGGATTCTAATTCCGTTGGGCTCTGTTGTCAGGGAAGTGAGGTCACCATTGAATGGGGGCTTCTTACCAAACTTTCTGCTCCCACCAGAGCACCCTGAGCGCACCCATCCCCAAGCTTCTCAGGGCTCACCCACCACCCCATGCCCTGTTCATCCAGTGACTCCCACACAGCCAATCCCAGCCCCTGGGAGTCCTGGATGCAACTGTTGTCCCCACTTCTGGGAACAGAGATGGGTTCAGACCAAGTTAGGGTTAGGGTTAGGGTTAGGGTTAGTGTTAGCGAGAGACTTAGGGTCAGGGTTAGGGTGAGACATCATTGGGGTCAGGGTTAGCATTAGGGTTAGGGTAGGGGGTCAGGGTTAGGGTTAGGATCATGGTTAGGTTTAGGGTCAGGCTCACAGTAGGGTCAGGGTTACTATTACGGTCAGAGTCAGGGTCAGGGTCAGTGTTAGGGTGACGGTTAAGTTAAGGGTCAGGTTCAGGGTCATGGTCAAGTTTTTGTTTGGGGGCAAGGTTCATGTCAGGGTCAGGGTTAGGTTTGGGACAGGTTTTAGTGTCAGGGTTAGGGTCAGGGTCAGGATTAGGTTTATGGTTATGGTAAGGTCAGCTTTATGTTTAGGTTCTGTTTTATGAGTTGGTTCAGGATCAGGGTTAGCTTTAGTGTTACGATTCGGTTCAGGCTCATGGATTGGGTCAGAGTTAGGTTTACAGTCAGGGTTAGGGTCAGTGTTAAGGTCAAGGCCAGAGTCAGGTTTAAGGTTAAGGTCTGACATAGGCAAAGTTCAGACTTAGGGTTATGATCAGGGTCAGGGAGAGGGTCAGGATTATTGTTAAAGTGGGGTTAGAGTTAGGATTAGAGGTAATCTGAGGGTTAGGGTTAGACCGGGTTAGGGTCAGTGTCAGGGATAATGTTAGGCGTTAGTTTTATGGTTAGGTTCAGCGTTATTTTCGTGTCAGGGCCCATGTTAGTGTCAGGGTCACGGTTACGTTTAGGGTTAGAGTTAGGTTCCTGCTCCCATTAGTGGCAGGGTTAGTGTCAGAGTCAGGGTCAGGGTCACTGTTTGGGTCAGGGTTAGGTTTATGGTCTTTTTCCTGCGTCAGGGTCAGGGTGAAGTCCAGGGCGAGTGTCAGGTTTACGGTCAGGTTCAGGTATTGGGTTAAAGTCCACATTTGAGTCAGGGACAGTGTTATGTAGTGGTCATTGTTAGAGTCATGTTTAGGTTTAGGGTCAAGGCCAGGGTCAGGTTTATGGTCAGGGTCTGGTAGAAGCAAAGTTCAGAGTTAGGGTTATGATCATAGTCAGGTATAGGGTCAGGGTTATTGTTAAAGTTTAGGGTTAGTATTAGAGTTAGCGTTAGGTTGATGGTTAGGGTTAGAACGTGTTAGGGTCAGGGTCCGTGGTAGGTTAGGGTTTAGTGTTAGAGTTAGTTTCAGCAATAGGATTCTTGTAGGGCCCGTGTTAGTGTCAGTGTCTGGGTTACATTTAGGGTTAGAGTTAGGGTCAGGCTAACAGTCAGGCTCAGGTTTAGTGTTCAGGTCAGGGTCGGAATCACTGTGAGGCTCAGGGTTAGGTTTATGGTCATGGTCTGGGTCAGGGTCAGCGTTAAGTTTAGCGCCAGTGTCAGGTTTATGGTCAGGTTCAGGTATTGGTTTAAAGTCTACATTCGGGTCAAGGACAGGGGTTATAGTGGTCAGTTTAGTGTCATGGTTAGGATTAGGCTCAGGGTCAGGATTAGGTGAAGGTCATAGCCAAGGTCAGGCTTAGGTTTGGGCTTTGGTTTAGGGTCAATGTTCGGTTCAGTGTCACTGTTAGGCTTTGGTGATAGGGTTTGGGATTGGGGTTAGGGTTAGAGTTAGAAGTAGGGATATGGTTAGGGTTAGGGTTAGACAGCGTAAGGTCAGGGTAAAGGTTTGGTTTAGGGTAGGGGTTATTGTTAGGGTCAGGGTCAGCGTTAGGTTTAGGTTCAAGGTCTGTATTAGGGTCATAGTTAGAGTTACCTTTAGGTTTAGGTTTAGCGTCAGGTTCACAGTCACGATCAGGTTAGGGTCAGTATTCGGTCAGCGTCAGGGTTAGGATTAGGGTCAGGGTGAGGGTCATGGTTAGGTATGAGTCATGGTTATGGTAATGTCAGAGTTAAGTTTAGGTTCAGGGTCCACATCAGGGTCAGTGTCAGGCTTAGGTTTAGGTTTAGGGTTAGGGTCAGGATTACAGTCAGGATCAGGGTCAGGGTCATGGCTTGGGTAAGGGTTTGGGGCAGGCTCACAGTCAGTGTCAGGTTCACGGTTAGTGGTTACTGTTAGGGTTAGCCCAATCCTGGGTCATGGACCCATCCCTTCAGGGTCTCAGGATAAACCCTGGGCAGAAGGGTGTAGACCCTACACCCGATCCCACTTAACCAGCCTTAAACTTGGGTGTGAACATGACTTGCCCACCAGACAGACTTCTAACCCCTCATCAGCCTGATCCTGCTTGGGGCATCTCCACCCACGATGGCATGGCCAGGTCTTCTTTACACACAGACACACAGACACCCAGAGGCACACACACACACACACACACACACACACAACACAGACGGTGAGGAGACCAAGGGCTACACCGGTGGATCAGAAGGTGTGGGACTCTCTGACTCTGAGCCCCCTGGTGTCACCTTTTGATTTTATTAGCCAAAGGGCCTGAGGCATTGGGGAAACCTGATATGACCTGACTGGGAGGGGACATGTCTGGCCGGTGAGCTCTCTTCTCCCTGCATCCTCTCAGCTTCAGTACAGCAGAAGAACATGACGCTTTCTTTAGGATGTGCCTTGAAATGAGCTGGGCAGGGGGGGTTTTCTCTGTAATGGGGTGCCTGGATACGTGGGTTCCAATTCCGTTGGGCTCTGTCATCACGGTAGTGAGGTCACCACTGCCTGGGGGCTCCTTACCGAACTTCCTGCTGCACCAGAGATCCCTGAGCCACCAGTCCCCAAGCTGTTCAAGGCTCACACTCCACTTAATGCAGGGCCCATCCAGTGACCCGCATACAGCCTCCACCCAGCCCGTGGGAAGCCTGGGTGCAGCTGTTGTACCCGCTGGTAGGAACAGAGCTGGTTTTAGACTAGGTTAGTGTTAGGGTTAAGGTTAAGAAAGACGTAGGGTCAAGGTTAGTGTTAGACGTCATTGGGGTCAGGGTTAGCGCAAGGCTTAGGGTAGGGGTCAGTGTTAGGGTTAGTTTCATGGTTAGGTTTAGGGTCAGGCTCACAGTAGGGTCAGGGTTAACGTTACGGTCAGAGTCAGGGTCAGGTTCAGTGTTAGGCTGACGGTTAGGTTTATGGTCAGGTTCAGGGTCATGGTTAGATTTAGGGTCAGGTTCAAGTTTTGGTTAGGGGGCAAGGTTCATGTCAGGGTCAGGGTTAGGTTTGGGACAGGTTTAGTGTCAGGGTTAGGGTCAGGGTCAGGGTTAGGTTCATGGTTATGGTAAGGTCAGCTTTATGTTTAGGTTCTGTTTTATGAGTAGGTTCAGGATCAGGGTGAGATTTAGGGTGACGATTCTGTTCAGGATCACGGATTGGGTCAGAGTTAGGTTTACAGTCATGTTAGGGTCATTGTTAAGGTCAAGGCCAAGGGCGCCTGGGTAGCTCAGTGGGTTAAGCAGCTGCCTTCGGCTCAGGTCATGATCTCAGGGTCCTGGGATCGAGTCCCGATTTGGGCTCTCTGCTCAGCAGGGAGCCTGTATCCTCCTCTCTCTCTCTGCCTGCCACTCTGCCTTCTTGTGATCTCTCTCTGTCAAATAAATAAATAAAATCTTTAAAAAAAAATGTTCAATGCCAGGGTCAGGTTTAAGGTTAAGGTCTGACATAGGCAAAGTTCAGAGTTAGGGTTATGATCAGGGTCAGGGAGACGGTCAGGATTATTGTTAAAGTGGGGTTAGGGTTAGGGTTAGAGCTAGGTTGAGGGTTAGGGTTAGACCGGGTTAGGGTCAGTTTCAGGGATAATGTTAGGGGTTAGTTTTTTAGGGTTAGGTTCAGCGTTAGGTTTCAGGGTACGGCCCTTGTTAGTGTCAGGGTCTGGGTTAAGTTTAGGGTTACAGTAAGGGTCAGGCTCACAGTCAGGGTGTGGTTTAGTGTTCAGGTCTGTGTTGGGGTCACTCTTAGGGTGAGGGTTAGGTTGATTGTCATGGTCTGGGTCAGGTTCAGGGTGAGGTTTAGGCCCAGTGTCAGGTTTAGCTTCAGGATCATGTATTGGGTTTAAAGTCCACATTCGGGTCAGGGACAGGGTTATGTAGTGGTCAGTGTTAGGGTCATGGTTAGGATTAGCATCAGGGTCAGGTTCAGGTGAAGGTCAGGGCCAGGGCCAGGTTTAGGTTCAGGCTTTGCTTTATGTTCGGTTCATGGTCACATTTAGGTTTAGGGGAAAAGTTTGGGATGGGGTTACGGTTAGAGTTAGAAGTAGTGGTATGGTGAGGGTTAGGGTTAGACAGCGTAAGGTCAGCGTTCGGGATTGGTTTAGGGTAGGGGTTAGTGTTAGGGTCAGGGTCAGTGTTCGGTTGGGTACAGGGTCCATATTAGGGTCAGTGTTAGGGTTACCTTTAGGGTTAGGTTTTAGGGTCAGGCACACAGTCACGGTCAGGGTTAGGGTTAGGGTCAGGGTTAGGTCAGCGTCAGGATTAGGATTAGGGTCAGGTCAGGGTCATGTTTAGGGATGAGTCATAGTTAGGTTATCTCAGACTTAGGTTTAGGTTCAGGGTCCGGATCAGGTTCAGCATCAGGCTTAGGTTTAGGTTTAGGGTTCAGGTCGGGATCACGGTCAGAGTTAGGGTCAGGGTCAGGGTCAGGGCTCGGGTTAGGGTTTGGGGCAGGCTCACAGTGTCAGGGTCAGGGTCAGGGTCAGTGGTTACTGTTAGGGTTCGCCCCGCTCCTGGTTCATTGTCCCCTCCCTTTAGGTTCTCAGGAAAAACCCTGGGCAGAAGGCTGTAGACCCCACACCCGATCCCACTTAGCCAGCATTACACTGGGATGTAAACATGACCTTCCCACCAGGCATCTAACCCCTCATCAGCCTGCTCCTGCTCGGGACATCTCCACCCATGATGGCATGGCCAGATCCTCTTTACACACAGAGCCACAGACACCCAGAGGCACACACACACACACACACACACACACACACGGGGAGGAGACTTAGAGCTATACCGCTCGATCAAAAGGTGTGGGACTCTCTGACTATGAGCCCCCTGGTGTCACCTTTTGATTTTATTTGCCAAAGGGCCTGAGGCGTTGGGGAAGCCTGATATGACCTGCCAGTGAGGGGACGTGTATGGCAGGTGAGCTCTCTTCTCCCTGAATCCTCTCGGCTTCAGTACAGCAGAAGAACATGTCGCTTCCTTTAGGATGTGCCTAGAAATGAGCTGGGCAGGGGGGTTTTCTGTGTAATGGGGTGCCTGGATACGTGGGTTCCAATTCCGTTGGGCTCTGTTGTCAGGGAAGTGAGGTCACCACTGCCATGGGGGCTCCTTACCGAACTTCCTGCTGCCACCAGAGCTCCCTGAGCTGCCGGTCCCCAAGCTGCTCAAGGCTCACACTCCATTCAATGCAGTGCCCATCCAGTGACCCCCATATAGCCTCCTCCCAGCCCCTGGGAGGCCTGGGTGCAGGGGTTGTCCCTGCTGGAGGGAACAGAGCTGGGTTTAGACTAGGTTAGTGTTAGGGTTAGGGTCAGGCTTAGGGTTAGACGTCGTTGAGGTCAGGATTAGCGTAAGGCTTAGGGTAGGGGTCAGGGTTAGGGTTAGGTTCATGGTTAGGTTTAGGGTCAGGCTCACAGTAGGGTCACGGTTAGCATTACAGTCACAGTCAGGGACAGGGTCAGTGTTAGGATGATGGTTAGGTTTAGGGTCAGGTTCAAGATTTGGTTTGTGGGGGCAAGGTTCATGTCAGGGTCAGGGTTAGGTTTGGGAACAGGTTTAATGTCAGGGTCAGGGTCAGGGTCAGGGTTAGGTTCATGGTTATGGTAAGGTCAGCTTTATGTTTAGGTTCTGTTTTATGAGTAGGTTCAGGATCAGGGTGAGATTTAGGGTGACGATTTCTGTTCAGGATCACGGATTGGGTCAGAGTTAGGTTTTACAGTCATGTTAGGGTCATTGTTAAGGTCAAGGCCAAGGGCGCCTGGGTAGCTCAGTGGGTTAAGCAGCTGCCTTCGGCTCAGGTCATGATCTCAGGGTCCTGGGATCGAGTCCCGATTTGGGCTCTCTGCTCAGCAGGGAGCCTGTATCCTCCTCTCTCTCTCTGCCTGCCACTCTGCTGCCTTCTTGTGATCTCTCTCTGTCAAATAAATAAATAAAATCTTTAAAAAAAAATGTTCAATGCCAGGGTCAGGTTTAAGGTTAAGGTCTGACATAGGCAAAGTTCAGAGTTAGGGTTATGATCAGGGTCAGGGAGACGGTCAGGATTATTGTTAAAGTGGGGTTAGGGTTAGGGTTAGAGCTAGGTTGAGGGTTAGGGTTAGACCGGGTTAGGGTCAGTTTCAGGGATAATGTTAGGGGTTAGTTTTAGGGTTAGGTTCAGCGTTAGGTTTCAGGGTACGGCCCTTGTTAGTGTCAGGGTCTGGGTTAAGTTTAGGGTTACAGTAAGGGTCAGGCTCACAGTCAGGGTGTGGTTTAGGTGTTCAGGTCTGTGTTGGGGTCACTCTTAGGGTGAGGGTTAGGTTGATTGTCATGGTCTGGGTCAGGGTTCAGGGTGAGGTTTAGGCCCAGTGTCAGGTTTAGCTTCAGGATCATGTATTGGTTTTAAAGTCCACATTCGGGTCAGGGACAGGGTTATGTAGTGGTCAGTGTTAGGGTCATGGTTAGGATTAGCATCAGGGTCAGGGTCAGGTTCAGGTGAAGGTCAGGGCCAGGGCCAGGCCAGGTTTAGGTTCAGGCTTTGCTTTATGTTCGGTTCATGGTCACATTTAGGTTTAGGGGAAAAGTTTGGGATGGGGTTACGGTTAGAGTTAGAAGTAGTGGTATGGTGAGGGTTAGGGTTAGACAGCGTAAGGTCAGCGTTCGGGATTGGTTTAGGGTAGGGGTTAGTGTTAGGGTCAGGGTCAGTGTTCGGTTGGGTACAGGGTCCATATTAGGGTCAGTGTTAGGGTTACCTTTAGGGTTAGGTTTAGGGTCAGGCACACAGTCACGGTCAGGGTTAGGGTTAGGGTCAGGGGGTTAGGTCAGCGTCAGGATTAGGATTAGGGTCAGGTCAGGGTCATGTTTAGGGATGAGTCATAGTTAGGTTTATCTCAGACTTAGGTTTAGGTTCAGGGTCCGGATCAGGGGTCAGCATCAGGCTTAGGTTTTAGGTTAGGGTTCAGGTCGGGATCACGGTCAGAGTTAGGGTCAGGGTCAGGGTCAGGGCTCGGGTTAGGGTTTTTGGGGCAGGCTCACAGTGTCAGGGTCAGGGTCAGGGTCAGTGGTTACTGTTAGGGTTCGCCCCGCTCCTGGTTCATTGTCCCCTCCCTTTAGGGTTCTCAGGAAAAACCCTGGGCAGCAGAAGGCTGTAGACCCCACACACCCGATCCCACTTAGCCAGCCATTTACACTGGGATGTAAACATGACCTTCCCACCAGGCATCTAACCCCTCATCAGCCTGCTCCTGCTCGGGACATCTCCACCCACGATGGCATGGCCAGATCCTCTTTACACACAGAGCCACAGACACCCAGAGGCACACACACACACACACACACACACACACACGGGGAGGAGACTTAGAGCTATACCGCTCGATCAAAAGGTGTGGGACTCTCTGACTCTGAGCCCCCTGGTGTCACCTTTTGATTTTATTTGCCAAAGGGCCTGAGGCGTTGGGGAAGCCTGATATGACCTGCCAGTGAGGGGACGTGTATGGCAGGTGAGCTCTCTTCTCCCTGCATCCTCAGGGCTTCAGTACAGCAGAAGAACATGTCGCTTCCTTTAGGATGTGCCTAGAAATGAGCTGGGCAGGGGGGTTTTCTCTGTAATGGGGTGCCTGGATACGTGGATTCTAATTCCGTTGGGCTCTGTTGTCAGGGAAGTGAGGTCACCATTGAATGGGGGCTTCTTACCAAACTTTCTGCTCTGCCACCAGAGCACCCTGAGCGCACCCATCCCCAAGCTTCTCAGGGCTCACCCACCACCCCATGCCCTGTTCATCCAGTGACTCCCACACAGCCAATCCCAGCCCCTGGGAGTCCTGGATGCAACTGTTGTCCCCACTTCTGGGAACAGAGATGGGTTCAGACCAAGTTAGGGTTAGGGTTAGGGTTTAGGGTTTAGTGTTAGCGAGAGACTTAGGGTCAGGGTTAGGGTGAGACATCATTGGGGTCATGGGTTAGCATTAGGGTTAGGGTTAGGGTTAGGGGGTCAGGGTTAGGGTTAGGATCATGGTTAGGTTTAGGGTCAGGCTCACAGTAGGGTCAGGGTTACTATTACGGTCAGAGTCAGGGTCAGGGGTCAGTGTTAGGGTGACGGTTAAGTTTTAAGGGTCAGGTTCAGGGTCATGGTCAAGTTTTTTGTTTGGGGGCAAGGTTCATGTCAGGGTCAGGGTTAGGTTTGGGACAGGTTTAGTGTCAGGGTTAGGGTCAGGGTCAGGATTAGGTTTATGGTTATGGTAAGGTCAGCTTTATGTTTAGGTTCTGTTTTATGAGTTGGTTCAGGATCAGGGGTTTAGCTTTAGTGTACGATTCGGTTCAGGCTCATGGATTGGGTCAGAGTTAGGTTTACAGTCAGGGTTAGGGTCAGTGTTAAGGTCAAGGCCAGAGTCAGGTTTAAGGTTAAGGTCTGACATAGGCAAAGTTCAGACTTAGGGTTATGATCAGGGTCAGGGAGAGGGTCAGGATTATTGTTTAAAGTGGGGTTAGAGTTAGGATTAGAGGTAATCTGAGGGTTTAGGGTTAGACCGGGTTAGGGTCAGTGTCAGGGATAATGTTAGGCGTTAGTTTTATGGTTAGGTTCAGCGTTATTTTCGGGTCAGGGGGCCCATGTTAGTGTCAGGGTCACGGTTACGTTTAGGGTTAGAGTTTAGGTTCCTGCTCCCATTAGTGGCAGGGTTAGTGTCAGAGTCAGGGTCAGGGTCACTGTTTGGGTCAGGGTTAGGTTTATGGTCTTTTTTCCTGCGTCAGGGTCAGGGTGAAGTCCAGGGCGAGTGTCAGGTTTACGGTCAGGTTTCAGGTTGGGTTATTGGGTTTAAAGTCCAACATTTGAGTCAGGGACAGTGTTATGTAGTGGGTCATTGTTAGAGTCATGTTTAGGTTTAGGGTCAAGGCCAGGGTCAAGGTTTAGGTCAGGGTCTTGGTAGAAGCAAAGTTCAGAGTTAGGGTTATGATCAAGTCAGGTATAGGGTCAGGGTTAGGGTTTTATTGTTAAAGTTTAGGGTTAGTATTAGAGTTAGCGTTAGGTTTGATGGTTAGGGTTAGAACGTGTTGGTCAGGTTCCGTGTCAGGTTAGGTTTAGGGTCGGAATCACTGTGAGGCTTCAGGGTGGTTAGGTTTATGGTTCCTGGTGGGGTCAGGGTCAAGAGTTAGTTTAGCGCCCGTGTCAGGTTATGGTCAGGTT
>NW_025421612.1:0-69773 GCF_011764305.1 Mustela putorius furo
GACAACTTGAATGCATAGCAGATTCTCTAGGCATCCATCGTTGGAATCCTGCTCTGGCGCCGTTCCATATGGGATGTCCTGGGAGCCTTCCAACAGGTCTTGACTGTCCTGCAGAAGGAATCCTTGCAGATTGGAGCTTCTCACAACTCCTATCGTGGGAAAAACCTACATGGCCTCATGAGATGCTCCCCTTTATAAAGGGGCCATCATGGACAGAAACTCCAACCTGAGCCAACTTCTGATCCATTGCTTTGGTTTCTATGTATCTCTCCTCAGAGGCTTGGTTTCCAATATCAGAATATGGGGGTTTCCTAAGGAAACAATCAGAACAGATCTCATCTCCACAGGAGAAACTTGCGCCTTGGAGCTGTGTCAATACCTCAGGTTAGGAGGATCCTTCAGGGCACTGGCACCATGGCCCAATTCCAAGGTCTCCAAGGACACAAACTTACATTATGATCCATCCTCAGGAGAGTCCATTTCAAATCATCCCCCTCGGCTGCTCACCCAGAGCCAGCAGATCAAACCTGCCTTGTCACTAGGAGACAGTTGGAATGCGAGGTGGGCTGCCCAGGCATCCATCCTTAGAACCCTGCTCTGGAGAATTTCTTTATGGGACGTCTTGAATCCAACAAACCTGTCTTGACTGTTTCACAGAATGAATCCTTGCGGTTTGAAGCATCACACAATCCCACTGTGAGAAAACCTCCATTTCCTCATGATGCCCCACACCTTCATAAATGGGCCATCATGGACAGAAACTGCATCCTAAGCCAAAGTCTGATCCGCGCCCTGAATTCAGAAACACGAGATCTCGATTCAGCACTTGAGAGTGTGCCTGCTGTGCCCTCGCCCCGAAACCTAAGCCTAACTTGTGTTCTCAGACTTCCGTCTTCACAGTCCTGGCCACACCCCTCCAGTTTTGGCAATTCTGGAGACACAATGCAGCACTCTGCCTGCCCTCCAGAAGAAAAATGTTGCCCTATAGGGCTAACCAGAAACGCCAAATGAGTAACAACCTGCATGCCACTCGACCATACCCCAATTATACAATCTAGCCTGTTCACTAAAGCCCTGTCTGACACAGCCTGAAGGCAGACCTCCAGTCCAACACCCAGACAGCTGGCCGTACACTTAGCATATCAAACCCACAATGGCTTTCGGCCATCATCTCTACCCAACCTCAGTTTTCACCTTCAGAACCTAGACCTTATCTCCACTCACTGCTCAGGAGTGAACGTGATACAAGAATCAGAACTTCTCCTTCGCCATGGCAAGAAACCTTGTGGTTGGCATGTGGTCCAACATTCATTGTAGGAGAAAGCAGCATGGACTATGAGGCCCCACTTATACCTGAGGGCTACAATTTGCACAAACACACATTGTGACCCTCAGCGTGAGCCCTATCCTCATGTAAAGCCTCTTAGTGACTGGAACTACAGCCCACATATGGGGCTTGCCAAGCCCCTAGTCCCCCAATCTCAACCAGAGTTAGAGATGTCTAGTCACCCCTACTCAGGGCACTGCTCTGGAATCCCTCTTTGGGGGGACACCTGAGGTAAAAAAAAAAAAAAATACAGAAAGGACTCTTCCCATCCACAGAATGAACCCAACCACTTGGGATCAGGCCAAATCACCAGAGAAAGACTTGTCCATGGCCCTTGAGGACACCCCGACATTCCACGGCCACCGTAGGCACAAAATCCAGAGACAAAAGCCTGAGCAAACGCCACACACTCGCCCTTTGTTCATAGCCCGGAAAATTCTCACGGTCTGTACATCGAGCCTTCATACATACATCCCCAAACCTAAGCTGAGTTTTTGTTTTCAGACTTCTGTCCACACAGTCCTGGCCCACACACCATCCAAGCTGGGGCCCCTGGAGCCACACCTGAGGACTGTGGCTTCCCTCTCCAGGGGAATTCTGCCATTTCCATTGGCCACAACCCTATAGATTAGGAGAAACCTCCAAACTCCCGGAGGCCATCCCAATAGCGTTGGCTGCCCAGGACAAACAGGGATGATCTTTCACAAGTTAGGAAACTACCTCCACTCAGACCCAGAGACAGATATCCCCATAGAATAAGATTGAACTGGTCAGGCACTTAGGCACTAATCAGATCCATTGCTTTTGTTTCCAGGCATCTCTCCTCAGAGGCCTGGTTACCAATACCAGCATATGGGGGATTACTGAGGCACTCATAGAAAAATCTCGTCTCTACATAGGAAATGTACTCTTTGGAGCTCTATAAAAACCTCTGTTTAGGAGAATCTTTCAGGGCCCCGGATCAAGCGCCCCATTCCAAGGTCTCCATGGACTTAAACCCACATTATGATCTATCCTCGGTAGAGTCCATGTCAACTCATCCCCCTTGGTTTCTCCCCCAGGGCCTGCAGATCAAACCTGCCTTGTTGCTAGGAGACAACTAGAATGGGAGGCGGACTGTCCAAGCATCCATCCTTAGAACCCTACTCTGGAGTTGTTCCATATGGGACATCCTAGAGCCATCCAACAGGTCTCAAGTGTCCCACAGAAGGAATCTTTGCAGTCTGGTGCATCTCACAACTCCCATTGTGGGAAAATCTTCATGGCCTCTTGAGACGCTCCACTTTATAAAGGGGCCATCAAGGACAAAAACTCCAACCTGAGCAAACGTCTGATACTCGCCCTGGCTTCAGGTGCATGAGATCTTGATTCAGCTCTGCAGAGTGTGCCTTCTGTGCCCTCACCCCAAAAAACTAAGCCTAGCTTGTGTTCTCAGACTACCGTCCTCACACCCCTGGCCCAAAAGCCCTACAGTTTGGCAATACTGGGGCCACAATGCAGCACTCTGCCTGCCCTCCAGAAGAAAAAACGTTGCCTTATGGAGCTACCTAGAAACCCGAATGAGGATCAACTGAACGCCACTCGACTGCACCCCCAAATATACAGTCTACCCTGTCTAATGCCCTGTCTGACACAGCATGAGCCCACACCTCCAGACCTACGCTCAACAGCTAGCCACACACTGAGTTCATTTTACCCATCAGGTCCTTAGGTCTTCATCTCTTCCCAACATCGGTTTTCGGGTTTCAGAACCTAGACCTAAACTCCAATCACTGTCCAGGGGTGAACGTGATGCAGAAGTCACAACTCTTCCTTCGCCATGGCCGGAAACCTTGTGGTTGGCATATTCTCCAACGTTCAGTGTAGGAGAATCCAGCGTGGCCCATGAGGCCCTTCCCATGCTTGAGGGCCTTGTTGGGCACAAATAGGCATTGTGACCCTCAGCATGAGCCCTGTCCTCAAGGAAGACCTCTCAGTGTCTGAATCAAGAGCCCGCATATTGGACTTGCCATGCCCCTAGGCCCCCAAACTTAAACAGAGGTGGGGTTATCCAGTTGTCCCTCCCAAGGACTCTGCTCTGGAATCCCTCTTTTATTGACACACATGAGGTACATAAAATAAAATAAAAAACAGAAAGGACTCCTCCCATCCCGCAGAATGTACCTAAACTCTTGGGATTGGGTCAAATCCTCAGAGAAGGAAAGCCGTCCACAACCCATGAGGCCACGCCAGCATTCGACCCACATTGTTGATACAAATCCAGAGACAAAACCTGAGCAAGCACCTCAAACTCACCCTTTTTCATATTCTGAAGTGTTATCACGGTCTGTAGATTGGGCGTGCCATACCTATGTCCCCAATCCTAAGTGGAGTTTGTGTTTTCAGACTTTTGTCCAAATATCCCTGGACCCCACACGCTCCACAATTGGGTTACTGGAGCCACACCTCAGGACTGTGCTTCCCTTTCAAGAGAATTCTTCCCATTCCATTGGCCACAACCTTGCAAATTAGGAAAAACCTCCAATGTTCCCGAGGCCATCCCATAAGTGTAGGCCGCCCAGGACAAACAGGTGTGATCTCAAACCAGCTGAGCAACTACCTCCTCTCAGACAAAAGATGTCCCCAGAGAAGAATATTGAACCGGACAGGCCCCTAGGCCCTAATCAGATCCATTGCTTTGGTTTCCAGGCATCTCTCCTCAGAGGCCTCATTTCCAATACCAGCAAATGGTGGTTTCCTGAGGCACCAATAAGAACAAATCTCGTCTCCCCATGGAAAACTTGCTCATTCGAGCTTTGTTATCACCTCTGGTTAGGATAATCCTTCAGGGCCCTGGTGCCCCTGCCCCATACCAAGGTCACAATGGACTCAAACCAACATTAAGACCATCCTCAGGAAAGTCCATGTCAACTCATTTAAGACCATCCTCAGGAAAGTCCATTCCAACTCAGCCCCCTCTGATTCTACCCCAAGCCAGAAGATCAAACGTTTCTTGTTGCTAGGAGACAATTGGAATTGAGGCTGTCTGCCCAGGCATCCATACTTAGAACCCTGTTCTGGAAAAATACCTTATGAGACGTCCTGGAGCCATCCAACAAATCTTAATTGTCCCACAGAAGGAATCCTTGCGGTTTGGAGCATCTCACAACTCTAATAGTGGGAAAACCCCCATGGCCTCATAATGCCCCCCCCCTTCATGAAGGGGCCAACATGGACAGAAACTCCAACCTGAGCCAAAGTCTGATCCTCGACCTGACCTCAGACTCATGAGTTCTCAATTCAGCTCTGCAGAGTGTGCCTGCCATTTCCATTCCCCGAAACCTAAGCCTAGCTTGTGTTCTCAGACTTCCGTCCTCACTCTCCTGGCCCACAAGCCCTCCAGTTTGGAAATTCCGAAGCCACAATGCAGCACTCTGCCTGCCCTCCAGAAGAAAAACTTTGCCCTATGCTGCTAATAAGAAACCCCAAATGATTATCTAATGCATGCCACTCGACTGTAAAGCAATTATACAGCCTACCCTCAATCCTAATGCCCTGTCTGGCACAGCCTGAGACAAGACATCCCAAACGACACCTAGACAGCTGGCTCCAACCTGGACACAAGGGACCTGCTATGGCTGTAGATCGTCATCTCTTCCCAACCTCGGTTTTCAGGCTTCAGAACATAGACCTTATCTCCAATCACTGCCCAGGGGTGAACGTGATGCAGAAATTAGAATTCCTCCTTCCCCATGGCCAGAAACCTTGTGGTTGGCATGTTGTCCAACGTTCAATGTGGGAAAACCTGCTTTGTTGGAAAGGCCACGCCAGTGCTTGAGGGCCGCCTAGGGCACAGACATGCATTGTGACCTGTAGCATGAGTCCCGAATTAAAGTAACGCCTCTCAGTGGCTGGACCAAGATCCTGCATATGGGGCTTGTCATATCCATAGGCCCCCAGGCTTAACCAGAGAGCGAGTATTCCAGTTGTCAGTACCCACTGCTATGCTCCAGAATCCCTCTACTGGGGGGACACATGAAGCAGAAAACAGGACTCTTCCCTTCCCACAGAATGACCCCAAACTCTTGGGGGCTGGACAAACTACCAGAGAGGGAGACTTCTACGACGCATGAGGCAACTCCTTCATTAAACGGCCATTGTGGACAAAATATCCAGAGACAAAAGACTGAGCGACTGCTTCCCTCTCACCCTTCTTTCATATCCAGAGGAGCTCCCCTCACGGACTGTAGATCAGGCCTGCCATAAACCTCGGCCCCAAACCTGAGCTGTGTTTGGGTTTTTGGATGTCTGTCTGCACAGCCGTGGCCCACACCGGCTCCAGGCTGGGGTCTCTGGAGCCACACCACAGAACTGTGCCTGCTCTCTCCTAAGAAACTGCCCGTTCCATTGGCCACAACTCTACAAAATAGTAGAAACCTCAAGGTCCCCAACGACATCCCACTACCGCAAGCCGCACTGGACAAACAGGGGCATTATGACACCAGCTGAGCAACTACTACCTCCATGCAGACACACACAGACTGATATCCGCAGAGACAGAAGATTGAACCAGGCAGGCCCCTAGGCCCTATTATGAACTTTGGCTTTGGTGTCCAGGTATCACTCCTCAGAGGCCTGGGTTGAAGACCAGCATATGGGGCTATCCTGAGGCACCAGACAGAACACCTCTCATCTCCACATGGAAAGGTTCCTTGTTGGAGTTGTGTCAAACCCTTCGGGTTGGAGAATCCTGCAGAGTCCCTTAGCTACTGCCATATTCCAAGGTATCCATGGCCACCAATCCACATTATGACTCATCCTCAGGAAAGTCCATTTAAACTCAGCCTTCTGGGTAGCTCACCCAAGAGCCCGCAGATTGAGCGTGCCTTGTCTCGACCAGGCAATGGGAAGGTGATTTGGTGTTTCTCGGCATCCATGCTTAGGCCCCTGCTCTCGAGTCTTTCTGTATGGGGCTTCCTGGAACCATCCAATAGTACTCGACTGTCCTGAAGAAGGAAACTTTGAAGTTTGGAGCAGCTCACAACTCCCAGCGTAGGGAAACCTCCCTGGCCTCATGACACCCCAACCCCACTCAGGAAGGGGCCGTCATGGACACAAACTCCAGCTTGAGGCAACATCTGATACTCGCCCTGACCTCAGATGCAGGAGATCTCGATTCAGCCTCTGCACAGTGGGCCCAAACCTCGTGCTACCTTGTGTTTTCAGACTTCCTTCCTCACACTCCTGGCAAACATGTCCCCAAGACTTGGAATTCTGGAACCAAAATGCAGCCCTATGCTGGCCCTCCAGAAGAAAAACGTTGCTCTCTATGGGGTTCTCCATAAACCCCAAATGAGGATCAACCTGCTCGGTTCTCGACCTCACCCCAATTGGATTGTTCGGGTTGTCCATTCATCCCTCCCCAGAGCTCTGCTTTGGAATCCCTCTTTTGGTGGGACACCTGAGGTAACAAAACTAAAAGGACTCCTCCCATCCTTCAGATTGACCCCAAACAATTGGGATTGGACCAAATTCACAGAGATGAAGTCTCGTCCATGGCCCATGAGGCCTCCCCGAGAGTCCACAGCCATCAATGACAACAAATCCAGAGACAAAAGTCTGAGCAAGCGCCTCACACTCTCTCTTTTGTCGTATCCCGAAGAGTTCTCCTCACGGTCTGTAGATCGGGCCTGCCATACCTACTTCCCAAACCTAAGCCGAGTTTGTGTTTTCAGACCTCTGTCCCCACATTCCTGGCCCACAGACCCTTCAGGCTGGGGCCTCTGGAGCCACACATCAGGACTGTGCCTGTCCATACCACGGGTATTCTGCCCATTCCATTGTCCACAATCGTACAAATTAGGAAATACCTCCAGAGTCCCCAAGGACATCCCAATAATGTAGGCCGCCCAGGACAAACAAGGGTCATCTGAAACCAGCTGAGCATCTACCTCTACTCAGCGTAGATGGATGTCCCCAGAGAAGAAGATTGAATCAGACAGGCCCCTAGGCCTGAATCAGATTCATTGCTTTCGGTTACATGTATCTCTCCTCAGAGGCCTGGTTTCCAATATTAGCATATGGGGATTTCATGAGGCAGCAATCAGAACAAATCTCTTCTCCACATGGGAAAATTATCCTTTGAAGATGTCTCAAAACCTCCAGTTAGGAGAATCCTTCAGGGCCTGTGTGCCACTGCCCCATTACAAGGTCTCCATGGACAGAAATCCACATTAGAACCCATCCGCAGGAAATTCCATTTCAACTCAGCTCCCTTGGTTGCTCCCCCAGAGCGAGCACACTGAACCTGTCTTGACTAGGAGACAATTGGAATGCGAGGTGGCTGCCCAACCATCCATCCTTAGAGCTCTGCTCTGGCGTCGTTCCGTATGGGATGTCCTGGAGCCATCCAACAGGTCTCAAATGTCCAGTAGAATGAATCCTTGAGTTTTGGAGCATCTCACAACTCCCAACCTGGGAAAATCTAGATGGCTTTGTGATGCCCCCCCCCCCCATTTATGAAGGGGAAATCATGGACAGGAACTCCAACCTAAGACAACGTCTGATCTTCACCCTGAATTCAGATGCACGAGATCTCGATGCAGCTCTGCAGAGTGTGCTTTCCATTCCCTCGCCCTGAAACCTATGACTAGCTTGTGTTCTCAGACTTCCGTCCTCACACTCCTGGCCCCCAAGCCCTCACATTTGGAAATTCGGGACACAAAATGAAGCATTCTGCCTGCCTTCCAGAAGAAAAAATTTTGACCTATGGAGTTTCTCACATAACCCAAATGAGGATAGACATACACGGCACTCGAATGTACCAAATTAGATAGTCTAACCTGGCCACTAATAAACTGTCTGATACAGAGTGAGCCCGGACCTCCTAACCAAAACCGAGACAGCTGACCGCACACTGAGAACATCACACCCGCCATGGTCTTAGCTCGTAATCTCTTCCCAACCTAACTTTTCAGGCTTCTGCCCTGCAGAAGAAATACATTGCCCTCTGGGGCTACCTAGAAACCCCAAATGAAGATCAACGTGACGACACTTGGCTATACCCAAAATATATAGGATGACCTGGGCAATAATGCCCTTTCTGACACAGCCTAAGCCTGGACCGCCTAGGCCCACCCAGACAGCTGGCTACCAATGAGAACATCAGACCCCCCATGGCCTTAGGTCGTTATCCCTTCCCAACCTCAGTTTTCAGGCTTCAGAACCTAGACCTTATCTCCAATCACTGCCCAGGTTGAAAAAATGATGCAGAAATCAGAACTCCTTCCCGATGGGACGAAAACTTGTGGTTGGCTTGTTGTCCAACGTTCAGTGTAGTGGAAACCAGTGTATCCCTTGATGCCCCGCCATTGCTCGCGGGCCAGATAGGTAGCAAACACACATTGTGACCCTCAGCCTGAGCCCAGTCCTCAGGTAAGGGATCTCAGTGGCTGGATGAAGAGACAGCATATTGGGCTTGCCATGCCCCTAGGCCCCAATTTTTAACCATAGTTCGGGTTGTCCCTTCACTCTTCCCCAGGGCTCTGCTTTGGAATTCCTCTTTTGGTGGGACATCTGAGGTAACAACCCTGAAAGGAGTCCTCCATCCAACAGATTGACGAAAAACAATTGGGATTGGGCCAAATCCACAGAGAGGAAGATTCGTCCATGGCCCATGAGGCCTCCTCGACATTCCACGGCCATCACGGATACAAAATCCAGAGACAAAAGCCTAAGCAAGCGCCTCAGACTGGCACTATCTTCATATCCTGAAGATGTCTTCTCATGGTTTGTAGATCGGGCCTGCCATACCTACGTCCCAAACATAAGCTGAGTTAGTGTTTTCAGACTTCTGTCCTCAAAGTCCTGGGCCACACACCCTCCAGGCTGGGGACCCTGGAGCCAAACATTAGGACTGTGCCTACCCAATCCATGGGAATTCTGCCCATTCCATTGTCTAAAATCGTACAAATTAGGAGAACACTCCAAAGACCCTGAGGCCATCCCAATAGTATAGGTCGCCCGGGACAAAAAAGGGCAGTCTGACACCAGCTAAGCATCTAAATCCACTCATACCCTAGACGGATGTCCCCAGAGTAGAATATTGAACCAGACATGACCCTAGGCCAAAATCGGATCCATTGCTTTGGTTTCCAGGCATGTCTCCTCAAAACCCTGGATTCCAATACCAACATTGGGGTTTTCCTGAGGCACCCATCAGAACAAACCTCGTCTCCACAAGGAAACTTGTGCATGGGAGCTATGTCAAAAGCTTAGGAAAATACTTCAGGGTCCCAGTACCACCACCCCATTCCAAGGCCCTCATTGACACAAACACACATTAGACTCATCCTCAGGAAAGTCCATTTCAACTCAGCCACCCCGGTTGCTCCAACAGAGCCATCAGATCTAAACTGTCTTGTCGCTAGGAGACAATTTGAATGCGAGATGGGCTTCCCAGGCATCCATCCTCGAACGTTGGTCTGGACTCATCCATATGGGATGTCCTGGAGCTGTCCAACAGGTCTCAATTGTCCCGCAGAAGGAATCCTAGGAGGGGGCATCCCACCACTCCCAACGTGGGAAAACCTCCACAGCCTCGAGATTCGGCTCCCTTCATGAAGGGGCCGTCATGAACAGAAAATCCAAGCTGAGCCAACGTCTGATCCTCGCTCTGACTTCAGATGCATGAGATATTGCTTCAGATCTTCAGGGGGTACATACCGTGCCCTCGCCCTGAAACCCAAGTCTAGCTGTCCTTCGGCCCCAATTTTAACCAGATTTCAGGTTGTCCAATCGCCCCTACCCAGGGCTCTACTCTGGAATCCCTCATTTGGTGGGACGCCTGAGTTTGAAGAACAAAACAAAACAACAACAACAACAACAAAAAAAAACGGACTTCTTCCATCCCACAGAATGACCCCAAACTCTTTGGACTGGGCCAAAACCCAGGGAGTAAGACTCGTCCATTTCCCATGAAGTCACCCGGAAATTTCACGACCATGAGTGACACGATATCCAGAGATAAATACTTGAGCAAGAGCCTCACACTCCCCCTTTTTTCATATCCCAGATAGTACCCCTCATGGTCTGTAGATCAGTCCTGCCATACCTATGACCCGAAACATAAACCGAGTTTGTGTTTTCAAAAAACTGTCCAAACAACCATGGCCTACACAGCCTACAGGCTTAGGCCCCTGGAGCCAAGCTGAGGACTGTACATGCCCTCTCCAAGGGAATTCTGTGTGCCCATTCCAATGGCCAAAACGCTACTAATAGGATAAACCTCCAAAGTCCCTGGGGCCATCCCAATAGTTGTGGCTTCCCAGGACAAACAGGAGCAATCTGAGCCCTACTGAGAACCTACCTGCACGCAAACTTGTAGACTGATATCCCCAGTGGTATAAAGGAACGAACAGGCCCCTAGGCCCTAATCAGTTCCATTGTTTGGTTTCCAGGCATCTCTCCTCAGAGGACTGGATTTCAATACCAGCATATGGCTGTTTCTTGAGTCACCCATCAGAACAAATCTCATCTACACATGGGATTCTTGCACGTGGGAGCGATGTCAAAGCATCTGTTTAGTAGAACCCTTCATGGCCCCAGTGCCACCGCATCATTCCAAGGTATCCATAGACACAAAAACACATTAGGACCCATCCACAGGAGAGTCCATTTCATCTCACCGTATTCGGTTGCTCCGCAAGATCCAGCAGATCTAACCTGTCTTGTTGCTAGGAGACAATTGGAATGCGAGGTGGGCCTACCCCGCCATCCATCCTTAGAACCCTGCTCGGAATCGTTGTCCTGGAGCCAACCAACATGTCTCAATTGTCCTGCAGAAGAATCTTTGAAGTTGGGAGCTTCTCACAACTCCCATCGTGAGAAAACACCCATGGCCTCGTGATCCTCCCCCCTTCATGAAGGGGCCCTCAGGGACATAAGGTCCAACCTGAGTGATCGTCTGATCCTCACCCTGACTTCAGATGCACGAGATCTCGGTTCAGGTCTTTAGATTGTGCCTGCCATGTCCTCACCAGAAACCTAAGCCTAGCTTGTGTCTTCAGACTTCCATCCTCAGATAAATGGCCCACAAGCCCTCCAGTTTGGCCATCCAGAATTACAATGCAGCACTCTGCTCGCGCTCCAAAAGAAAAACATTGCCCTCTGGTGCTACCCAGGAACCCCAAATGAAGATCAACCTGCACGCCACTTGGCTGTACCCAACATATATAGGCTGACCTGGGCAATAATGCCCTTTCTCACAGAGGCTGAGCCTGGACCTCCTGGCTCACCCATACAGCTGACCGCTCACTGAGCACATCAGACCAGCCATTGCCTTAGGTCGTTATCTCTTCCTAGCCTCGGTTTTCAGGATTTAGAACCTAGACCTTATCTCCAATCAATGTCCATGTTTGAAAATGATGCAGTAATCAGAACTCCTTCCCGATGGCAAGAAACCTTGTGGTAGGCTTTTTGTATAATGTTCAGTGTAGTGGATACCTGTGTGTCCGATGAGGCCCACCATTTCTCGCGGGCCACATAGGTGAAACACACACATTGTGACCCTCAGCCTTAGCCCAGTCCTCAGGTAAGCCCTCTCAGTGGCTGGATGAAGAGACAGCATATTGGGCTTGCCATGCCCCTAGGCCCCAATTTTTAACCATAGTTCGGGTTGTCCCTTCACTCTTCCCCAGGGCTCTGCTTTGGAATTCCACTTTTGGTGGGACACCTGAGGTATCAACCCTGAAAGGAGTCCTCCATCCAACAGATTGACGAAAAACAATTGGGATCGGGCCAAATCCACAGAGAACAAGATTCGTCCATGGCCCATGAGGCCTCCTCGACATTCCACGGCGATCGCTATACAAAATCCAGAGACAAAAGCCTAAGCAAGCGCCTCAGACTGGCACTATCTTCATATCCTGAAGATGTCTTCTCATGGTTTGTAGATCGGGCCTGCCATACCTACGTCCCCAAACATAAGCTGAGTTTGTGTTTTCAGACTTCTGTCCTCAAAGTCCTGGGCAACACACCCTCCAGGCTGGGGACACTGGAGCCACACATTAGGGCTGTGCCTACCTAATCCATGGGAATTCTGCCCATTTCATTGTCCAAAATCGTACAAATAAAGAGAACCCTCCAAAGTCCCTGAGGCCTTCCCTATAGTATAGGTCACCCGGGCCAAAAAGGTCAGTCTGTCACCAGCTGAGCATCTACCTCCACTCATACCCTAGATGTATGTCCCCAGAGAAGAAGATTGAACCAGACAGGACCCTAGGCCAAAATCGGATCCATTGCTTTGGTTTACAGGCATGTCTCCTCAAAACCCTGGGTTCCAATACCAACATTGTGGTTTTCCTGAGCCACCCATCAGAACAAACCTCGTCTCCACAAGGAAACTTGTGCATGGGAGCTATGTCAAAAGCTTAGGAGAATACTTCAGGGTCCCGGTGCCACCACCCCATCCCAAGGCCCTCATGGAAACAAACACACATTAGACCCATCCTCAGGAAGTCCATTTCAACTCCGCCACCCCGGTTGCTCCAACAGAGCCATCAGATCTAAACTGTCTTGTCCCTAGGAGACAATTGGAATGCGAGGCGAGCTTCCCAGGCATCCATCCTCGAAGGTTGGTCTGGACTCATCCATATGGGATGTCCTGGAGCTGTCCAACAGGTCTCAATTGTCCCGCAGAACGTTTCCAGGAGGGGGCATCCCACCACTCCAAACGTGGGAAAACCTCCACGGCCTCGAGATTCGGCTCCCTTCATGAAGGGGACGTCATGAACAGAAAATCCAAGCTGAGCCAACATCTGATCATCTTTCTGACTTCAGATGCATGAGATATTGCTTCAGATCTTCAGGAGGTACATGCCGTGCCCTCGCCCTGAATCCCAAGTCTAGCTTGTGTTCTCAGACTTCCGTCCTCACAATCCTTGCCCCGAAGCCCACAAGTTTGGCAATTCCGGACCATCATTGCAGCACTCTGACTGCCCTCTTGAAACAAAATATTGCCTAATGAGCTGCCAGGGCACATTAAATGAGAATAAACCTTAACGGCACTCGAATGTACCCAAATTATATAGTCTAACCTGGGCAGTAATGCACTGTCTGACACAACCTGAGCCGGGACATCCTGAGCAACACCCAGACACTGACCGCACCCTGAGCCCATAAGACGCGCAGTGGCCATAGGTCATCATTTCTTCCCTACCTAAGTTTTCAGGCTTCAGAACCTAGACCTTATCTCCAATCACTGCCCAGGGGTGAGTGTGATGCATCTGAACTCCTCTTTATCCACGGCAAGAAACATTGTGGTTGCCATGTTGTCCAAGGTTCAGTGTAGGAGAAACCAGCATTCACCCTGAGGTCCCGCGCATTCTTGAGTGCGACGAGGGCATAAACATGCATTGTGACCCTCAGCATGAGTCCTGTCCTCTAGTAAGTCCTTTCAGTGTCTAGACCATTAGATGCCATAATGGTTTGACATGTCCCTAGGCCCCAAATTTAAACCAGATTTCTGTTTATCCAATCGCCCCTCCCTAGGGCTCTACTCTGGAATCCCTCATTTGGTGGGACAACTGAGTTTGAAAAAAACAAAACAAAACAAAACAAAAAACAACAAAAAAACGGACTTCATCCATCCCACAGAATGACCCCAAACTCTTTGGACGGGGCCAAAACCCCGGGAGTAAGACTCGTCCACTTCCCATGAAGTCACCCGGATATTTCATGACCATGAATGGCACGATATCCAGAGACAAAAACTTGAGCAACAGCCTCACACTCGCCCTTTTTTTCATATCCCGAAGAGTTCTCCTCATGGTCTGTAGATCAGTCCTGCCATACCTATGACCCGAAACATAATCCGAGTTTGTGTTTTCAGACAACTGTCCAAATAGCCCAGGCCTACACACGCTACAGGCTCAGGACCCTGGAGCCAACCTGAGGACTGTACTTGCCCTCTCCAAGGGAATTCTGTGTACCCATTCCAATGGCCACAACCCTACTAATAGGATAAACCTCCAAAGTCCCTGAGGCCATCCCAATAGTGGTGGCTTCCCAGGACAAACAGAAGCAATCTGAGCCCATCTGAGAACCTACCTGCACTCAAACTCGTAGACTGATATCCCCAGAGGTAAAAAGGAATGAACAGGCCACTAGGCCCTAATCGGATCCATTGTTTTGGTTTCCAGACATCTTCCTCAGAGGCCTGAATTTCAGTACCAGCATATGGCAGTTTCTTGACTCACCCATCAGAAACAAATCTCATCTACACATGGGAAACTTGCATGATGGAGCTGTGTCAAAGCCTCTTTAAAGAGAAACCTTCAGGGCCCCAGTGCCACCGCTTCATTCCAAGGTCTCCATAGACACAAAAACACATTAGGACCCATCCACAGGAGAGACCATTTCAACTCATTATATTCGGTTGCTCCACGAGATCCAGCAGATCTAACTTGTATTGTTGCTAGGAGACAATTGGATTGCGAGGTGGCCTACCCCGCCATCCATCCTTAGAAACCTGCTCGGAATCGTTGGCCTAGAGCCAGCCAACAAGTCTCAATTGTCTGCAGAAGAATCTTTGTAGTTGGGAGCTTCTAACAACTCCAATCGTGAGAAACCCCCATGGCCTCGTGATCCCGCCCCCCTTCATGAAGGGGCCATCATGGTCATAAGGTCCAACCTGAGAAATAGTCTGATCCTCACCCTGACTTCAGATGCACGAGATCTCGATTCAGGTCTGTATATTGTGCCTGCCATGTACTCACCCAGATACCTAAGCCTAGCTTGGGTTCTCAGACTTCCGTCCTCAGACTACTGGCCCACAAGCCCTCCAGTTTGGCAATCCAGAACTACAATGCAACACTCTGCCTGCCCTCCAGAAGAAAAACATTGCTCTCTCGGGCTACCCAGAAACCCCAAATGAGGATCAACTTGCACGCCATTCGGCTGTACCCCAAATATATAGGCTGACCTGGGCACTAATGCCCTTTCTGACACAGCCTGAGCCTGGACCTCCTGGACGCACCCCCAGAGAGCTGGCCGCACACTGAGCACATCGGACCCGCCATGGCCTTAGGTCGTCATCTCTTTTCAACCTCGGTTTTCAGGCATCAGAACATAGACTTTATCTCCAATCACGGCCCGGGTTTGAATATGATGCAGAAATCAGAACTCTTTCCCCAAGGCAAGAAACCTCGTGGTTGGCTGTTGTCCAAGGTTCAGTGTAGTTGAAACCAGTGTGGCCCATGAGGCCCCGTCCATGCTTGCGGGCCACATTGGTCACAAACACACATTGTGACCCTCAGACTGAGCCTAATCCTTAGGCAAGGCCGCTCAGTGGCTGGATGGGGAGACAGCATATTGGGCTTGCCATGCCTCAGGCCCCAAATTTTAACCGTAGTTCGGGTTGTCCCTTCACTCTTCCCCAGGGCTCTGCTTTGGAATTCCTCTTTTGGTGGGACACCTGAGGTAACAAACCTGAAAGGAGTCCTCCCATCCCACAGATTGACGAAAAACAATAGGGATCGGGCCAAGTCCACAGAGAGCAAGATTCGTCCATGTCCCATGAGGCCTCCCCAACATTCCACGGCCATCGCTGATACAAAATCCAGATACAAAAGCCTGAACACGCGCCTCAGACTCGCTCATTCTTCATATCCTGAAGAGTTCTTCAGATAAGAACCTACATGGCACTCCAATGCACCCAAAATATATAGTCCAACCTGGGCACTAATGCACTGTCTGACAACCTGAGCCCGGACCTCGTGACCAACACCCAGACAGCTGACCGCACACTGAGCATATCTGACCCGCCATGGCCTTAGGTCATCATCTCTTCCCTACCTCAGTTTTCAGGCTTCAGAACCCAGACCTTATCTCCAATCACTGCCCAGGGGTGAATTTGATGCAGAAATCAGAACTCTTCCTTACCCTTGGCAAGAAACCTTGTGGTTGGCATGTTGTCCAACGTTCAGTGTCGGAGACCAGCATTCACCCTGAGGCCCCGCCCATTCTTGAGTGCGACGAGAGGGCATAAACACGCATTGTGACCCTCAGCATGAGTCCTGTTCTCTAGTAAGTCCTCTCAGTGGCTGGACCATTAGATGTCATAATGGGCTTTACATGTCCCTAGGCCTCAATTTTTAACCAGATTTCTGGTTGTCCAGTCGCCCCTCCCCAGGGCTCTACTCTGGAATCCCTCATTTGGGGGGACACCTGAGGTTGAAAAAACAATCAAAACAAATCAACAACAACAGAACAAAGGACTTCTTCCATCCCACAGAAGGACCCCAAACTCTTTGGACGGGGCCAAACCCCCAGAGAGTAAGACTCGTCCATTTCCCATGAAGTCACCCGTAAATTTCACGACCATGAATGTTACGATATCCAGAGACAAAAACTTGAGCAAGAGCCTCACACTCGCCCTTTTTTCATATCTCGAAGAGTTCTCCTCATGGTCTGTAGATCAGTCCTGCCATACCTATGACCCGAAACATAAGCCGAGTTTGTGTTTTCAGACAACTGTCCAAACAGCCCTGGCCTACAACCCCTACAGGCTCAGGCCCCTGGAGCCAAACCTGACGACTGTGCTTGCCCTCATCAAGGGAATTGTATGTGCCCATTCCAATGGCCACAACCCTACTAAGAGGATAATCCTCCAAAGTAACTGCGGCCATCCAAATATTAGTGGCATCCCCGGACAAACAGGGGCAATCTGGGCCCATCTGCGCACGTACCGGCACTCAGACCCGGAGACTGATGTCCCCAGAGGGAAAAAGGAACGAACAGGCCCCTAGACACCTATCGGATCCATTGCTTTGGTTTCCAGGCATCTCTCCTCAGAGGCCTGGATTTCAATAACAGCATAAGGCTGTTTCTTGACTCACCCATCAGAACAAATCTCATCCACACATGGGAAACTTACACGATGGAGCTGCGTGAATTCCTCTCTTTAGGAGAAACCTTCAGGGCCCCAGTGCCACCCCTCCATTCCAAGGTCTCCATAGACACAAAATCATATTAGGACACATCCACGCGAGAGTCCATTTCAACTCAGCCTCCTCGGTTGCTCTCCCAGATCCGGCAGATCTAACCTGTCTTGTTGCGTGGAGACAATTGGAATGCGAGGTGGCCTACCCAGCCATCCATCCTTAGAACCCTGCTCGGAATCGTTGTCCTGGATCCAAACAACAGGTCTCAATTGTCCTGCAGAAGAATCTTTGCAGTTGGGATCTTCGCAGAACTCCCATCGTGGGAAAACCCCCATGGCCTCGTGATCCACCCCCCCTTAAAGAAGGGGCCATCAGTGACAGAATGTCCTACCTGAGAGATCGTCTATCCTCGCCCTGACTTCAGATGCACGAGATCTCGTTTCAGGTCTGTAGATTGTGCCTGCCATATCCTCACCCAGAAACCTAGGCCTAGCTTGGGTTCTCAGACTTCCGTCCTCAGACTAGTGGCCCACAAGCCCTCTAGTTTGGCAATCCAGAACTACCATGCAGCACTCTGCCTGTCCTCCGGAAGGAAAACATTGCCCTCTCGGGCAACCCAGAAACCCCAAATGAGGATCAACCTGCACATCATTCGGTTATACCCCAAATATATAGGCTGACCTGGGCACTAATGCCCTTTCTGACACAGCCTAAGCCTGGACCTCCTGGCCCCACCCAGACTGCTGGCCTCACAATGAGCACATCGGACCCGCCATGGCCTTAGGTCGTCATCACTTCTCAACCTCGGTTTTCAGGCTTCAGAACCTAGAACTTATCTCCAATCACGGCCCGGGTTTGAAAATGATGCAGAAATCAGAACTCTTTCCCCGTGTCAAGAAACCTTGTGGTTGGCATGTTGTCCAAGGTTCAGTGTAGTTGAAACCAGTGCGGCCCATGAGGCCCCCCCATGCTTGTGGGCCACATTGGTCACAAACACACATTGTGACCTTCAGCCTGAGTCCAGTCCTTAGGTAAGGCCTCTCAGTGCCTGGATGGAGAGACAGCATATTGGGCTTGCCATGCCCCTAGGCCCCAATTTTTAACCATAGTTCGGGTTGTCCCTTCACTCTTCCCCTGGGCTCTGCTTTGGAATTCCTCTTTTGGTGGGACACCTGAGGTAACAAACCTGAAAGAAGTCCTCCCATCCCACAGATTGAAGAAAAGCAATTGGGATCGGGCCAAAAGCACAGAGAACATGATTCGTCCATGGCTCATGAGGCCTCCCCAACATTCCACGGCCATCGCTGATACAAAATCCGGAGACAAAAGCCTGAGCATGTGCCTCAGACTCGCTCATTCTTCAAATCTGAAGAGTTCTTCAGATAAGAACCTACACGACACTCGAATGCACCCCAAAAATATAGTCTAACCGGGGCACTAATCCACTGTCTGACAACCTGAGCCCGGACCTCGTGACCAACACCCAGACAGCTGACCGCGCACTGAGCTCATCAGACCCGACATGGCCTTAGGTCATAATCTCTTCCATACCTCAGTTTTCAGGCTTCAGAACCTAGACCTTATGTCCAATCACAGCCCAGGGGTGACTGTGATGCAGAAATCAGAACTCTTCCTTACCCATGGAAAGAAACCTTGTGGTTGGCATGTTGTCCAACGTTCAGTGTAGGAGAAACCAGCATTCACCCTGAGGCCCCGCCCATTCTTGAGTGCGACGAGGGCATAAACACGCATTGTGACTCTCAGCGTGAGTCCTATCCAGTAGTACTTCCTCTCAGTGGCTGGACCATTAGATGTCATAATGGGCTTGACATGTCCCTAGGCCCCAATTTTTAACCAGATTTCTGGTTGTCCAGTCGCCCCTCCCCAGGGCTCTACTCTGGAATACCTCATTTGGTGGAACACCTGAGGTTGAAAAACAAAACAAAACAAATCAACAACAAAGAACAACAGACTTTTTCCATCCCACAGAATGACCCCAAACTCTTTGGACGGGGCCAAACCCCCAGAGAGTAAGATTCATCCATTTCCCATGAAGTCACCCGGAAATTACACGACCATGAGTGTTACGATATCCAGAGACAAAAACTTGAGCAAGAGCCTCACACTTGCCCTTTTTTCATATCCCGAAGAGTTCTCCTCATGGTCTGTAGATGAGTCAGTCCTGCCATACCTATGACCCGAAACATAGACCGAGTTTGTGTTTTCAGACAGCTGTCCAAACAGCCCTGGCCTACACACCCTACAGGCTAAGGACCTTGGAGCCAAACCTGACGACTGTTCTTGCCCTATCCAAGGGAATTTTATGTGCCCATTCCAAAGGCCACAACCCTACTAATAGGTTAAACCTCCAAAGTCCCTGAGGCCATCCATATATTTGTGGCATCCCAGGACAAACAAGGTCAATCTGGGCCCATCTGAGCACCTACCGGCACCTAGAACCGCAGACTGATGTCCCCAGTGGTAAAAAGGAACCAACAGGCCCATAGGCACCTATCGGATCCATTGCTTTGGTTGCCAGGCATCTCTCCTCAGAGGCCTGGATTTCCATAACAGCATATGGCTGTTTATTGACTCACCCATCCGAGCAAATCTCATCCACACATGGGAAACATGCATGATGGAGCTGTGTGAATGCCTCTCTTTAGGAGAACACTTCAGGGCCCCAGTGCCACCGCTTCATTCCAAGGTCTCCATAGACATAAAATCATATTAGATCACATCACGGGAGAGTCCATTTCAACTCAGCCTCCTCGGTTGCTCTACCAGATCCAGCAGATCTAACCTGTCTTGTTGCGTGGAGACAATTGTAATGCGAGGTGGCCTACCCAGCCATCCATCCTTAGAACCCTGCTCGGAATCATTGTCCTGGAGCCATCCAACAGGTCTCAATTGTCCTGCAGAAGAATCTTTCCAGTTGGGAGCTTCTCAGAACTCCCATAGTGGGAAAACCCCCATGGCTTCGTGATCCACCCCCCCCCTTCAAGAAGGGGCCATCAGGGACAGAATGTCCAACCTGAGCGATCGTCTGATCCTCGCCCTGGCTTCAGATGCACGAGATCTCGATTCAGGTCTGTAGATTGTCCTGCCATATCATCACCCAGAAACCTATGCCTAGCTTTGGTACTCAGACTTCCGTCCTCAGACTACTGGCCCACAAGCCCTCCAGTTTGGCAATCCAGAACTACAATGCAGCACTCTGCCTGCCCTCCAGAAGAAAAACATTGCCCTCTCAGGCTACCCAGAAACCCCAAATGAGGATCAACCAGCACGCCATTCGGCTGTACCACAAATATATAGGCTGACCTGGGCACTAATGCCCTTTCTGACACAGCCTGAGCCTGGACCTCCTGGCCCCACCCAGACAGCTGGCCTCACACTGAGCACATCATGGAAGGAGACTCCAACCTGACCCAACGGCTGATATTCGCCTTGACTTCAGATGCACGAGATCTTGATTAAGCTCTTCAGAGTGTACCTGCTGTGCCCTCACCCCAAAACCTAAGCAGAGCTAGTGTTCTCAGACTTCCGTTCACTCTCCTGGACCACACGCCCTCCATTTTGGGATTTCCGATGACACAGTGATGCACTCTGCCTGCCCTCTAGAAGAAAAACGTTGCCCTACAGGTCTACCCAGAAACCTCAAATGAGGATAAACCTGCATGCCACTCAACTGTACACCAATTATATCGTCTAGCCTGTGCACTAATGCCCTGTCTGACACAACCTGAGGACTGAATTCCCAACCGACACCCAGACAGCTTGCCGTACACTGAGAACATCTGAACCGCCATGGCCTTAGGTTGCCATCTCTTTCCAACCTGGTTTTCAGGCTACAGAAACCTAGACCTTATCTCTACTCGTTTCCCATGGGTGAACGTGATGCAGAATCATAACTCCTCCTTCCCTCTCGCCAGAATCTTGTGGTTGGCATCTTATCCAAAGTTCAGTGTAGGACCCCTGTAGGGCCTACAGGAGTAGGAGTAGGGCCCCTGAGGGTAGTGTAGGGTCCCTGAGGCCCTGCCCATGCTTAAGAGCTGCGGTGGGCACAAACACACATTGGGACCCTCAGTTTAAACCCTGTCCTCAAGTAAAGCCTCTCAGTGGCTGGACCATGAGCCCTCATATGGGGCCTGCCATGCCCCAAGTCACCCAATCTTAACCAGATGTAGAGACATCTAGTCACCCCTACTCAGGGCTCTGCTCTGGAATCCCTCTTTGGTGGGACATTTGAGGTAAGTCAACACAGAAAGGATTCCTCCCACCCACAGAATGACCCCAATCACTTGGGATCAGGCCATCCCCAGAGAGAAAGACTCCTCCATGGCCCATGAGGCCAGCCCGACATTCCACGGCCACTATTGACACAAAATCCAGAGACATAAGCCTCACCCTTAGGTCATAGCCCAAAAAATTCTCCTCATAGTCTGTAGATCGGGCCTGCCATACCTACGTCCCCAAACCGTGTTTTCAGACTTCTATCCTGACATCCCTGTCCCACACACCCTCCAGTCTGAGGCCCCTAAAGACACACCTCAGGACTGAGCCTGCCCTCTCCAAGGAAATTCTTCCCATTCCATTGGCCACAACCCTACAGATTAGGAGAAACCTCCAAAGTCCCAGAGGCCATTGCAATAGTGTAGGCCGCCCAGTACAAAGAGGGGTGATCTGTCACAAGCTGAGCAACGACCTCAACTCACCCGTAGACAGATATCCCAAAAGAAAGGTATTAAACTGGACAGGCCCCTAGAACGTAATTGGTTCCATTGCTTTTGTTTCTAAGCATCTCTCCTCAGAGGCCTGTTTTCCAATACCCAGCATATGGGGGCTTCCAGAGATACCAATCAGAACAAATCTTGTCTCCACATGGGAAACTTATCCATTGGAGCTCTGTAAAAACCTCCAGTTAGGAGAAACCTTCAGGTAACCGGAGCCACCGCCCTATTCCAAGGTCTCCATGGACACAAACCCGCATTATGACCATTCGGCAGGAGAGTACATTGCAACTCAGCCCCGTTGATTACTCCCCCAGAGCCAGAATATCAAACCTGCCTTGTCGCTAGGAGACAACTTGAATGCATAGCAGATTCTCTAGGCATCCATCGTTGGAATCCTGCTCTGGCGCCGTTCCATATGGGATGTCCTGGGAGCCTTCCAACAGGTCTTGACTGTCCTGCAGAAGGAATCCTTGCAGATTGGAGCTTCTCACAACTCCTATCGTGGGAAAACCTACATGGCCTCATGAGATGCTCCCCTTTATAAAGGGGCCATCATGGACAGAAACTCCAACCTGAGCCAACTTCTGATCCATTGCTTTGGTTTCTATGTATCTCTCCTCAGAGGCCTGGTTTCCAATATCAGAATATGGGGGTTTCCTAAGGAAACAATCAGAACAGATCTCATCTCCACAGGAGAAACTTGCGCCTTGGAGCTGTGTCAATACCTCAGGTTAGGAGGATCCTTCAGGGCACTGGCACCATGGCCCAATTCCAAGGTCTCCAAGGACACAAACTTACATTATGATCCATCCTCAGGAGAGTCCATTTCAAATCATCCCCCTCGGCTGCTCACCCAGAGCCAGCAGATCAAACCTGCCTTGTCACTAGGAGACAGTTGGAATGCGAGGTGGGCTGCCCAGGCATCCATCCTTAGAACCCTGCTCTGGAGAATTTCTTTATGGGACGTCTTGAATCCAACAAACCTGTCTTGACTGTTTCACAGAATGAATCCTTGCGGTTTGAAGCATCACACAATCCCACTGTGAGAAAACCTCCATTTCCTCATGATGCCCCACACCTTCATAAATGGGCCATCATGGACAGAAACTCCATCCTAAGCCAAAGTCTGATCCGCGCCCTGAATTCAGAAACACGAGATCTCGATTCAGCACTTGAGAGTGTGCCTGCTGTGCCCTCGCCCCGAAACCTAAGCCTAACTTGTGTTCTCAGACTTCCGTCTTCACAGTCCTGGCCACACCCCTCCAGTTTGGCAATTCTGGAGACACAATGCAGCACTCTGCCTGCCCTCCAGAAGAAAAATGTTGCCCTATAGGGCTAACCAGAAACGCCAAATGAGTAACAACCTGCATGCCACTCGACCATACCCCAATTATACAATCTAGCCTGTTCACTAAAGCCCTGTCTGACACAGCCTGAAGGCAGACCTCCAGTCCAACACCCAGACAGCTGGCCGTACACTTAGCATATCAAACCCACAATGGCTTTCGGCCATCATCTCTACCCAACCTCAGTTTTCACCTTCAGAACCTAGACCTTATCTCCACTCACTGCTCAGGAGTGAACGTGATACAAGAATCAGAACTTCTCCTTCGCCATGGCAAGAAACCTTGTGGTTGGCATGTGGTCCAACATTCATTGTAGGAGAAAGCAGCATGGACTATGAGGCCCCACTTATCCCTGAGGGCTACAATTTGCACAAACACACATTGTGACCCTCAGCGTGAGCCCTATCCTCATGTAAAGCCTCTTAGTGACTGGAACTACAGCCCACATATGGGGCTTGCCAAGCCCCTAGTCCCCCAATCTCAACCAGAGTTAGAGATGTCTAGTCACCCCTACTCAGGGCACTGCTCTGGAATCCCTCTTTGGGGGGACACCTGAGGTAAAAAAAAAAAAAAAAAAAATACAGAAAGGACTCTTCCCATCCACAGAATGAACCCAACCACTTGGGATCAGGCCAAATCACCAGAGAAAGACTTGTCCATGGCCCTTGAGGACACCCCGACATTCCACGGCCACCGTAGGCACAAAATCCAGAGACAAAAGCCTGAGCAAACGCCACACACTCGCCCTTTGTTCATAGCCCGGAAAATTCTCACGGTCTGTACATCGAGCCTTCATACATACATCCCCAAACCTAAGCTGAGTTTTTTGTTTTCAGACTTCTGTCCACACAGTCCTGGCCCACACACCATCCAAGCTGGGGCCCCTGGAGCCACACCTGAGGACTGTGGCTTCCCTCTCCAGGGGAATTCTGCCATTTCCATTGGCCACAACCCTATAGATTAGGAGAAACCTCCAAACTCCCGGAGGCCATCCCAATAGCGTTGGCTGCCCAGGACAAACAGGGATGATCTTTCACAAGTTAGGAAACTACCTCCACTCAGACCCAGAGACAGATATCCCCATAGAATAAGATTGAACTGGTCAGGCACTTAGGCACTAATCAGATCCATTGCTTTTGTTTCCAGGCATCTCTCCTCAGAGGCCTGGTTACCAATACCAGCATATGGGGGATTACTGAGGCACTCATAGAAAAATCTCGTCTCTACATAGGAAATGTACTCTTTGGAGCTCTATAAAAACCTCTGTTTAGGAGAATCTTTCAGGGCCCCGGATCAAGCGCCCCATTCCAAGGTCTCCATGGACTTAAACCCACATTATGATCTATCCTCGGTAGAGTCCATGTCAACTCATCCCCCTTGGTTTCTCCCCCAGGGCCTGCAGATCAAACCTGCCTTGTTGCTAGGAGACAACTAGAATGGGAGGCGGACTGCCCAAGCATCCATCCTTAGAACCCTACTCTGGAGTTGTTCCATATGGGACATCCTAGAGCCATCCAACAGGTCTCAAGTGTCCCACAGAAGGAATCTTTGCAGTCTGGTGCATCTCACAACTCCCATTGTGGGAAAATCTTCATGGCCTCTTGAGACGCTCCACTTTATAAAGGGGCCATCAAGGACAAAAACTCCAACCTGAGCAAACGTCTGATACTCGCCCTGGCTTCAGGTGCATGAGATCTTGATTCAGCTCTGCAGAGTGTGCCTTCTGTGCCCTCACCCCAAAAACTAAGCCTAGCTTGTGTTCTCAGACTACCGTCCTCACACCCCTGGCCCAAAAGCCCTACAGTTTGGCAATACTGGGGCCACAATGCAGCACTCTGCCTGCCCTCCAGAAGAAAAACGTTGCCTTATGGAGCTACCTAGAAACCCGAATGAGGATCAACTGAACGCCACTCGACTGCACCCCAAATATACAGTCTACCCTGTCTAATGCCCTGTCTGACACAGCATGAGCCCACACCTCCAGACCTACGCTCAACAGCTAGCCACACACTGAGTTCATTTTACCCATCAGGTCCTTAGGTCTTCATCTCTTCCCAACATCGGTTTTCGGGTTTCAGAACCTAGACCTAAACTCCAATCACTGTCCAGGGGTGAACGTGATGCAGAAGTCACAACTCTTCCTTCGCCATGGCCGGAAACCTTGTGGTTGGCATATTCTCCAACGTTCAGTGTAGGAGAATCCAGCGTGGCCCATGAGGCCCTTCCCATGCTTGAGGGCCTTGTTGGGCACAAATAGGCATTGTGACCCTCAGCATGAGCCCTGTCCTCAAGGAAGACCTCTCAGTGTCTGAATCAAGAGCCCGCATATTGGACTTGCCATGCCCCTAGGCCCCCAAACTTAAACAGAGGTGGGGTTATCCAGTTGTCCCTCCCAAGGACTCTGCTCTGGAATCCCTCTTTTATTGACACACATGAGGTACATAAAATAAAATAAAAAACAGAAAGGACTCCTCCCATCCCGCAGAATGTACCTAAACTCTTGGGATTGGGTCAAATCCTCAGAGAAGGAAAGCCGTCCACAACCCATGAGGCCACGCCAGCATTCGACCCACATTGTTGATACAAATCCAGAGACAAAACCTGAGCAAGCACCTCAAACTCACCCTTTTTCATATTCCGAAGTGTTATCACGGTCTGTAGATTGGGCGTGCCATACCTATGTCCCCAATCCTAAGTGGAGTTTGTGTTTTCAGACTTTTGTCCAAATATCCCTGGACCCCACACGCTCCACAATTGGGTTCCTGGAGCCACACCTCAGGACTGTGCTTCCCTTTCAAGAGAATTCTTCCCATTCCATTGGCCACAACCTTGCAAATTAGGAAAAACCTCCAATGTTCCCGAGGCCATCCCATAAGTGTAGGCCGCCCAGGACAAACAGGTGTGATCTCAAACCAGCTGAGCAACTACCTCCTCTCAGACAAAAGATGTCCCCAGAGAAGAATATTGAACCGGACAGGCCCCTAGGCCCTAATCAGATCCATTGCTTTGGTTTCCAGGCATCTCTCCTCAGAGGCCTCATTTCCAATACCAGCAAATGGTGGTTTCCTGAGGCACCAATAAGAACAAATCTCGTCTCCCCATGGAAAACTTGCTCATTGGAGCTTTGTTATAACCTCTGGTTAGGATAATCCTTCAGGGCCCTGGTGCCACTGCCCCATACCAAGGTCACAATGGACTCAAACCAACATTAAGACCATCCTCAGGAAAGTCCATGTCAACTCATTTAAGACCATCCTCAGGAAAGTCCATTCCAACTCAGCCCCCTCTGATTCTACCCCAAGCCAGAAGATCAAACGTTTCTTGTTGCTAGGAGACAATTGGAATTGAGGCTGTCTGCCCAGGCATCCATACTTAGAACCCTGTTCTGGAAAAATACCTTATGAGACGTCCTGGAGCCATCCAACAAATCTTAATTGTCCCACAGAAGGAATCCTTGCGGTTTGGAGCATCTCACAACTCTAATAGTGGGAAAACCCCCATGGCCTCATAATGCCCCCCCCCCTTCATGAAGGGGCCAACATGGACAGAAACTCCAACCTGAGCCAAAGTCTGATCCTCGACCTGACCTCAGACTCATGAGTTCTCAATTCAGCTCTGCAGAGTGTGCCTGCCATTTCCATTCCCCGAAACCTAAGCCTAGCTTGTGTTCTCAGACTTCCGTCCTCACTCTCCTGGCCCACAAGCCCTCCAGTTTGGAAATTCCGAAGCCACAATGCAGCACTCTGCCTGCCCTCCAGAAGAAAAACTTTGCCCTATGCTGCTAATAAGAAACCCCAAATGATTATCTAATGCATGCCACTCGACTGTAAAGCAATTATACAGCCTACCCTCAATCCTAATGCCCTGTCTGGCACAGCCTGAGACAAGACATCCCAAACGACACCTAGACAGCTGGCTCCAACCTGGACACAAGGGACCTGCTATGGCTGTAGATCGTCATCTCTTCCCAACCTCGGTTTTCAGGCTTCAGAACCTAGACCTTATCTCCAATCACTGCCCAGGGGTGAACGTGATGCAGAAATTAGAATTCCTCCTTCCCCATGGCCAGAAACCTTGTGCTTAGAATGTTGTCCAACGTTCAATGTGGGAAAACCTGCATTGTCGGAAAGGCCACGCCAGTGCTTGAGGGCCGCCTAGGGCACAGACATGCATTGTGACCTGTAGCGTTAGTCCCGTATTAAAGTAACGCCTCTCAGTGGCTGGACCAAGATCCTGCATATGGGGCTTGTCATATCCATAGGCCCCCAGGCTTAACCAGAGAGCGAGTATTCCAGTTGTCAGTACCCACTGCTATGCTCCAGAATCCCTCTACTGGGGGGACACATGAAGCAGAAAAACAGGACTCTTCCCTTCCCACAGAATGACCCCAAACTCTTGGGGGCTTGACAAACTACCAGAGTGGGAGACTTCTACGACCCATGAGGCAACTCCTACATTAAACGGCCATTGTGGACAAAATATCCAGAGACAAAAGACTGAGCGACTGCCTCCCTCTCACCCTTCTTTCATATCCAGAGGAGCTCCCCTCACGGACTGTAGATCAGGCCTGCCATAACCTCGGCCCCAAACCTGAGCTGAGTTTGGGTTTTTGGATGTCTGTCTGCACAGCCGTGGCCCACACCGCCTCCAGGTTGGGGTCTCTGGAGCCACACCACAGAACTGTGCCTGCTCTCTCCTAAGAAACTGCCCGTTCCTTTGGCCACAACTCTACAAAATAGTAGAAACCTCAAGGTCCCCAAGGACATCCCACTACCGCAAGCCGCACTGGACAAACAGGGGCATTATGACACCAGCTGAGCAACTACTACCTCCATGCAGACACACAGACTGATATCCGCAGAGACAGAAGATTGAACCAGACAGGCCCCTAGGCCTATTATGAACTCTTGCTTTAGTGTCCAGGTATCACTCCTCTGAGGCCTGGGTTCGAAGACCAGCATATGGGGCTATCCTGAGGCACCAGACAGAACACCTCTCATCTCCGCATGGAAAGCTTCCTTGTTGGAGTTGTGTCAAACCCTTCGGGTTGGAGAATCCTGCAGAGTCCCTTAGCTACTGCCACATTCCAAGGTCTCCATGGCCAACAACCCACATTATGACTCATCCTCAGGAAAGTCCATTTAAACTCAGCCTTCTGGGTAGCTCACCCAAGAGCCCGCAGATTGAGCGTGCCTTGTCTCGACCAGGCAATGCGAAGGTGAGTTGGCGTTTTTCTCGGCATCCATGCTTAGGCCCCTGCTCTCGAGTCTTTCTGTATGGGGCATCCTGGAACCATCCAATAGTACTCGACTGTCCTGAAGAAGGAAACTTTGAAGTTTGGAGCAGCTCACAACTCCCAGCGTAGGGAAACCTCCATGGCCTCATGACGCCCCCACCCCCTTCAGGAAGGGGCCGTCACGGACACAAACTCCAGCTTGAGGCAACATCTGATACTCGCCCTGACCTCAGATGCAGGAGATCTCGATTCAGCCTCTGCACAGTGGGCCCAAACCTCGTGCTACCTTGTGTTTTCAGACTTCCTTCCTCACACTCCTGGCAAACATGTCCTCAAGACTTGGAATTCTGGAACCAAAATGCAGCCCTATGCTGGCCCTCCAGAAGAAAAACGTTGTTCTATGGGGTTCTCCATAAACCCCAAATGAGGAACAACCTGCTCGGTTCTCGACCTCACCCCAATTGGATTGTTCGGGTTGTTCATTCATCCCTCCCCAGAGCTCTGCTTTGGAATCCCTCTTTTGGTGGGACACCTGAGGTAACAAAACTAAAAGGACTCCTCCCATCCTTCAGATTGACCCCAAACAATTGGGATTGGACCAAATTCACAGAGACGAAGTCTCGTCCATGGCCCATGAGGCCTCCCCGAGATTCCACAGCCATCGTTGACAACAAATCCAGAGACAAAGTCTGAGCAAGCGCCTCACACTCGCTCTTTTGTCGTATCCTGAAGAGTTCTCCTCACGGTCTGTAGATCGGGCCTGCCATACCTACTTCCCAAACCTAAGCCGAGTTTGTGTTTTCAGACTTCTGTCCCCACATTGCTGGCCCACAGACCCTTCAGGCTGGGGCCCCTGGAGCCACACATCAGGACTGTGCCTGTCCATACCACGGGAATTCTGCCCATTCCATTGTCCACAATCGTACAAATTAGGAAAAACCTCCAGAGTCCCCAAGGACACCCCAATAATGTAGGCCGCCCAGGACAAACAAGGGTCATCTGAAACCAGCTGAGCATCTACCTCTACTCAGCGTAGATGGATGTCCCCAGAGAAGAAGATTGAATCAGACAGGCCCCTAGGCCTGAATCAGATTCATTGCTTTCGGTTACATGTATCTCTCCTCAGAGGCCTGGTTTCCAATATTAGCATATGGGGATTTCATGAGGCAGCAATCAGAACAAATCTCTTCTCCACATGGGAAAATTATCCTTTGAAGATGTCTCAAAACCTCCAGTTAGGAGAATCCTTCAGGGCCTGTGTGCCACTGCCCCATTACAAGGTCTCCATGGACAGAAATCCACATTAGAACCCATCCGCAGGAAATTCCATTTCAACTCAGCTCCCTTGGTTGCTCCCCCAGAGCGAGCACACTGAACCTGTCTTGACTAGGAGACAATTGGAATGCGAGGTGGCTGCCCAACCATCCATCCTTAGAGCTCTGCTCTGGCGTCGTTCCGTATGGGATGTCCTGGAGCCATCCAACAGGTCTCAAATGTCCAGTAGAATGAATCCTTGAGTTTTGGAGCATCTCATCTCACAACTCCCAACCTGGGAAAATCTAGATGGCTTTGTGATGCCCCCCCCCCCCATTTATGAAGGGGAAATCATGGACAGGAACTCCAACCTAAGACAACGTCTGATCTTCACCCTGAATTCAGATGCACGAGATCTCGATGCAGCTCTGCAGAGTGTGCTTTCCTTGCCCTCGCCCTGAAACCTATGACTAGCTTGTGTTCTCAGACTTCCGTCCTCACACTCCTGGCCCCCAAACCCTCACATTTGGAAATTCGGGACACAAAATGAAGCATTCTGCCTGCCTTCCAGAAGAAAAATTTTGACCTATGGAGTTTCTCACATAACCCAAATGAGGATAGACATACACGGCACTCGAATGTACCCAAATTAGATAGTCTAACCTGGCCACTAATACACTGTCTGATACAGAGTGAGCCCGGACCTCCTGACCAAAACCGAGACAGCTGACCACACACTGAGAACATCACACACGCCATGGTCTTAGCTCGTTATCTCTTCCCAACCTAACTTTTCAGGCTTCAGAACTTAGACCTTAACTCCAAGCCCTGACAAGTGTTGAATGTGATGCAGAAATCAGAACTCCTCCTTACCCAAGGCAAGACGCCTTGTGGTTGGAAAGTTGTCCAACGATCAGTGTAGGAGAAACCAGCATTCACCCTGAGGCCCCGCCCATTCTTAAGTGCGACGAGGGCATAAACATGCATTGTGACACACAGCGTGAGTCCTGTCCTCTAGTACGTCCTCTCAGTGGCTGGACCATTAGATGTCATAATGGGCTTGACATGTCCCTAGGCCCCAATTTTTAACCAGATTTCTGGTTGTCCAGTCGCCCCTCCCCAGGGCTTTACTCTGGAATCCCTCATTTGGTGGGACACCTGAGGTTAAAAAAAAAACAAAACAAAACAAAAAAAAAAAAAAAAAAAAAAAAACGGACTTCTTCCATCCGACAGAATGACCTCAAACTCTTTGGACAAGGCCAAAACCGAGAATAAGACTCATTCATTTCCCATGAAGTCACCTGGAAATTTCACGACCATGAGTGACACGATATCCAGAGACAACAACTTGAGCAAGAGCCTCACACTCGCCCTTTTTTCATATCCTGAAGAGTTCTCCTCAAGGTCTGTAGATCAGTCCTGCCATACCTATGACTCGAAACATAAGACGAGTTTGTGTTTTCAGAAAACTGTCCAAAGAACCCTGGCCTAAACACCCTACAGGTTCAGGTCCCTGGAGCCAACCTGAGGACTCTACTTGCCCTCTCCAAGGGAATTCTGTGTGCCCATTCCAATGGCCACAACCCTACTAATAGGATAAACCTCCAAAGTCCCTGAGGCCATCCCAATAGTGGTGGCTTCCCAGGGCAAACAGTAGTAATCTGAGCCTATCTGAGAACCTACCTGCACTCAGACCCGTAGACTGATGTCCCCAGAGGTAAAAAGAAATGAACAGGCCCCTAGGCCCTAACTGGATCCATTGCTTTGGTTCCCAGGCATCTCTCCTCAGAGACCTGGATTTCAATACCAGCATATGGCTGTTTCTTGACTCACACATCAGTACAAATTTCATCTACACATGGGAAACTTGCACGTGGGAGCTGTGTCAAAGCCTCTGTTTAGGAGAACCCTTCAGGGCCCCAGTGCCACCGCTTCATTCCAAGGTCTCCATAGACAAAAAAACACATTAGGACCCATCCACAGGAGATTCCATTTCAACTGAGCGTATTCGGTTCCTCCGCGAGATCTTCAGATCTAACTTGACTTGTTGCTAGGAGACAATTGGAATATGAGGAGGCCTACCCCGCCATCCATCCTTAAAACCCTGCTCAGAATCATTGGCCTGGAGCCAACCAACAGGTCTCAATTGTCCTGCAGAAGAATCTTTGCAATTGGGAGCTTCTCAGAACTCCCATCGTGAGAGAACCCCCATGGCCTCATCATCCCCCCCCCTTCATAAAGGGGCCATCAGGGACATAAGGTCCAACCTGAGCGATCGTCTGATCCTCACCCTGACTTCAGATGCACGAGATCTCGGTTCAGGTCTGTAGATTGTGCCTGCCATGTCCTCACCCAGAAACCTAAGCCTAGCTTGTGTCCTCAGACTTTTGTCCACAGACTACTGGCTCACAAGCCCTCCAGTTTGGCAATCCAGAACTACAATGCAGCACTCTACCTGCCCTGCAGAAGAAATACATTGCCATCTGGGGCTACCTAGAAACCCCAAATGAAGATCAACCTGCACGACACTTGGATATACCCAAAATGTATAGGATGACCTGGGCAATAATGCCCTCTCTGACACAGCCTGAGCCTGGACATCCTAGGCCAACCCAGACAGCTGGCTATAAACTGAGAACATCAGACCCCCAATGGCCTTAGGTCATTATCCGTTCCCAACCTCAGTTTTCAGGCTTCACAACCTAGACCTTATCTCCAATCACGGCCCGGATTTGAAAATGATGCAGAAATCAGAACTCCTTCCCAATGGGACGAAAACTTGTGGTTGGCTTGTTGTCCAACGTTCAGTGTAGTGGAAACCAGTGTGTTCCTTGAGGCCCCGCCATTGCTCGCGGTCCAGATAGGTAGCAAACACACATTGTGACCCTCAGCCTTAGCCCAGTCCTCAGGTAAGGCCTCTCAGTGGCTGGATGAAGAGACAGCATATTGGGCTTGCCATGCACCTAGGCCCCAATTTTTAACCATAGTTCGTGTTGTCCCTTCACTCTTCCCTAGGGCCCTGCTTTGGAATTCCTCTTTTGGTGGGACACCTGAGGTAACAAACCTGAAAGGAGTCCTCCCATACCACAGATTGACGAGAAACAATTGGGAATGGGCCAAATCCACAGAGAGCAATATTCGTCCATGGCCCATGAGGCCTCCTCGATATTCCACGGCCATCGCTGATACAAAATCCAGAGACAAAAGCCTAAGCAAGCCCCTCAGACTCGCACTATCTTCATATCCTGAGGATGTCTTTTCATGGTTTGTAGATCGCGCCTGCCATACCTACGTCCCCAAACATAAGCTGAGTTTGTGTTTTCAGACTTCTGTCCTCAAAGTCCTGGGCCACACACCCTCCAGGCTGGGGACCCTGGAGCCACACATTAGGACTGTGCCTACCCAATCCATGGGAATTCTGCCCATTCCATTGTCCAAAATCATACAAATTAGGAGAACCCTCCAAAGTCTCTGAGGCCATCCCAATAGGATAGGTCGCCCGGGACAAAAAAGGGCAGTCTGACACCAGCTGAGCATCTACATCCACTCATATCCTAGAAGTATGTCCCCAGAGAAGAAGATTGAACCAGACAGGACCCTAGGCCAAAATCGGATCCATTGCTTTGGTTTACAGGCATGTCTCCTCAAAACCCTGGATTCCAATACCAGCATTGGGGTTTTCCTGAGGCTCCCATCAGAACAAACCTCGTCTCCACAAGGAAACTTGTGCATGGGAGCTATGTCAAAAGCTTAGGAGAATACTTAAGGGTGCCGGTGCCACCGCCCCATTCCAAGGCCCTCATGGACACAAACACACATTAGACCCATCCTCAGGAAAGTCCATTTCAACTCAGCCACCCCGGTTGCTCTCGCAGAGTCATCAGTTCTAAACATTCTTGTCGCTAGGAGACAATTTGAATGCGAGGCGGGCTTCCCAGGCATCCATCCTCAAACGTTGGTCTGGACTCATCCATATGGGATGTCCTGGAGCTGTCCAACACGTCTCAATTGTCCCGCAGAAGGAATTCTTGGAGGGGGCATCCCACCACTCCCAACGGGGGAAAACCTCCACGGCCTCGAGATTCGGCTCCCTTCATGAAGGGGCCGTCATGAACAGAAATTCCAAGCTGAGCCAACGTCTGATCCTCGCTCTGACTTCAGATGCATGAGATATTGCTTCAGATCTTCAGGGGTTACATGCCACGCCCTCGCCCAGAAACCCAAGTCTAGCTGTCCCTAGGCACCAATTTTTTTTTTCTTATTTAATAAACATATATTTTTATCCCCAGGGATACAGGTCTGTGAATCACCAGGTTTACACACTTCACAGCACTCACCAAATCACATACCCTCCCCAATGTCCATAATCCCACCCCCTTCTCCCAAACCCCCTCCCCCCAGCAACCCTCAGTTTGTTTTGTGAGATTAAGAGTCACTTATGGTTTGTCTCCCTCCCAATCCCATCTTGTTTTCATTTATTCTTCTACCCACTTAAGCCTCCATGTTGCATCACCACTTCCTCATATCAGGGAGATCATATGATAGTTGTCTTTCTCTGCTTGACTTATTTCGCTAAGCATGATACGCTCTAGTTCCATCCATGTTGTTGCAAATGGCAAGATTTCATTTCTTTTGATGGCTGCATAGTATTCCATTGTGTATATATACCACATCTTCTTGATCCATTCATCTGTTGATGGACATCTAGGTTCTTTCCATAGTTTGGCTATTGTGGACATTGCTGCTATAAACATTCGGGTGCATGTGCCCCTTTGGATCACTACATTTGTATCTTTAGGGTAAATACCCAATAGTGCAATTGCTGGGTCATAGGGCAGTTCTATTTTCAACATTTTGAGGAACCTCCATGCTGTTTTCCAGAGTGGCTGCACCAGCTTGCATTCCCACCAACAGTGTAGGAGGGTTCCCCTTTCTCCGCATCCTCGCCAGCATCTGTCATTTCCTGACTTGTTGATTTTAGCCATTCTGACTGGTGTGAGGTGATATCTCATTGTGGTTTTGATTTGTATTTCCCTGATGCCGAGTGATATGGAGCACTTTTTCATGTGTCTGTTGGCCATCTGGATGTCTTCTTTGCAGAAATGTCTGTTCATGTCTTCTGCCCATTTCTTGATTGGATTATTTGTTCTTTGGGTGTTGAGTTTGCTAAGTTCTTTATAGATTCTGGACACTAGTCCTTTATCTGATATGTCGTTTGCAAATATCTTCTCCCATTCTGTCAGTTGTCTTTTGATTTTGTTAACTGTTTCCTTTGCTGTGCAAAAGCTTTTGATCTTGATGAAATCCCAAAAGTTCATTTTTGCCCTTGCTTCCCTTGCCTTTTGCGTTGTTCCTAGGAAGATGTTGCTGCGGCAGAGGTCGAAGAGGTTGCTGCCCGTGTTCTCCTCAAGGATTTTGATGGATTCCTTTCGTACATTGAGGTCCTTCATCCATTTTGAGTCTATTTTTGTGTGTGGTGTAAGGAAATGGTCCAATTTCATTTTTCTGCATGTGGCTGTCCAATTTTCCCAGCACCATTTATTGAAAAGGCTGTCTTTTTTTCCATTGGACATTCTTTCCTGCTTTGTCGAAGATTAGTTGACCATAGATTTGAGGGTCTATTTCTGGGCTCTCTATTCTGTTCCATTGATCTATGTGTCTGTTTTTGTGCCAGTACCATGCTGTCTTGATGATGACAGCTTTGTAATAGAGCTTGAAGTCCGGAATTGTGATGCCACCAACGTTGGCTTTCTTTTTCAATATCCTTTTGGCTATTCGAGGTCTTTTCTGGTTCCATATGAATTTTAGAATTATTTGTTCCATTTCTTTGAAAAAGATGGATGGTACTTTGATAGGAATTGCATTAAATGTGTAGATTGCTTTAGGCAGCATAGACATTTTCACAATATTTATTCTTCCAATCCAGGAGCATGGAACATTTTTCCATTTCTTTGTGTCTTCCTCAATTTCTTTCATGAGTACTTTATAGTTTTCTGAGTATAGATTCTGTGTCTCTTTGGTTAGGTTTATTCCTAGGTATCTTATGGTTTTGGATGCAATTGTAAATGGGATTGACTCCTTAATATCTCTTTCTTCTGTCTTGCTGTTGGTGTAGAGAAATGCAACTGATTTCTGTGCATTGATTTTATATCCTGACACTTTACTGAATTCCTGTATAAGTTCTAGTAGTTTTGGAGTGCAGTCTTTTGGGTTTTCCACATATAGTATCATATCATCTGCGAAGAGTGATAATTTGACTTCTTCTTTGCCGATTTGGATGCCTTTAATTTCCTTTTGTTGTCTGATTGCTGAGGCTAGGACCTCTAGTACGATGTTGAATAGCAGTGGTGATAATGGACATCCCTGTCGTGTTCCTGACCTTAGCGGAAAAGCTTTCAGTTTTTCTCCATTGAGAATGATATTTGCGGTGGGTTTTTCATAGATGGCTTTGATGATATTGAGGTATGTGCCCTCTATCCCTACACTTTGAAGAGTTTTGATCAGGAAGGGATGTTGTACTTTGTCAAATGCATTTTCAGCATCTATTGAGAGTATCATATGGTTCTTGTTCTTACTTTTATTGATGTGTTGTATCACATTGACTGATTTGCGGATGTTGAACCAACCTTGCAGCCCTGGAATAAATCCCACTTGGTCGTGGTGAATAATCTTTTTAATGTACTGTTGAATCCTATTGGCTAGTATTTTGTTGAGTATTTTCGCATCTGTGTTCATCAAGGATATCGGTCTATAGCTCTCTTTTTTGGTGGGATCCTTGTCTGGTTTTGGGATCAAGGTGATGCTGGCCTCATAAAATGAGTTTGGAAGTTTTCCTTCCATTTCTATTTTTTGGAACAGTTTCAGGAGAATAGGAATTAGTTCTTCTTTAAATGTTTGGTAGAATTCCCCCGGGAAGCCGTCTGGCCCTGGGCTTTTGTTTGTTTGGAGATTTTTAATGACTGTTTCAATCTCCTTACTGGTTATGGGTCTGTTCAGGCTTTCTATTTCTTCCTGGTTCAGTTGTGGTAGTTTATATGTTTCTAGGAATGCATCCATTTCTTCCAGATTGTCAAATTTATTGCCGTAGAGTTGCTCATAGTATGTTCTTATAATAGTTTGTATTTCTTTGGTGTTAGTTGTGATCTCTCCTCTTTCATTCATGATTTTATTTATTTGGGTCCTTTCTCTTTTCTTTTTGATAAGTCGGGCCAGGGGTTTATCAATTTTATTAATTCTTTCAAAGAACCAGCTCCTAGTTTCGTTGATTTGTTCTATTGTTTTTTTGGTTTCTATTTCATTGATTTCTGCTCTGATCTTTATGATTTCTCTTCTCCTGCTGGGCTTAGGGTTTCTTTCTTGTTCTTTCTCCAGCTCCTTTAGGTGTAGGGTTAGGTTGTGTACCTGAGACCTTTCTTGTTTCTTGAGAAAGGCTTGTACCGCTATATATTTTCCTCTCAGGACTGCCTTTGTTGTGTCCCACAGATTTCGAACCGTTGTGTTTTCATTATCATTTGTTTCCATGATTTTTTTCAATTCTTCTTTAATTTCCCGGTTGACCCATTCATTCTTTAGAAGGATACTGTTTAGTCTCCATGTATTTGGGTTCTTTCCAAACTTCCTTTTGTGGTTGAGTTCTAGCTTTAGAGCATTGTGGTCTGAAAATATGCAGGGAATGATCCCAATCTTTTGATACCGGTTGAGTCCTGATTTAGGACCGAGGATGTGATCTATTCTGGAGAATGTTCCATGTGCACTAGAGAAGAATGTGTATTCTGTTGCTTTGGGATGAAATATTCTGAATATATCTGTGATGTCCATCTGGTCCAGTGTGTCATTTAAGGCCTTTATATCCTTGCTGATCTTTTGCTTGGATGACCTGTCCATTTCAGTGAGGGGAGTGTTAAAGTCCCCTACTATCATTGTATTATTGTTGATGTGTTTCTTTGATTTCTGTTATTAATTGGTTTATATAGTTGGCTGCTCCCACATTGGGGGCATAGATATTTAAAATTGTTAAATCTTCTTGTTGGACAGACCCTTTGAGTATGATATAGTGTCCTTCCTCATCTCTTATTATAGTCTTTGGCTTAAAATCTAATTGATCTGATATAAGGATTGCCACTCCTGCTTTCTTCTGATGTCCATTAGCATGGTAAATTCTTTTCCACCCCCTCACTTTAAATCTGGAGGTGTCTTCGGGCTTAAAATGTGTTTCTTGGAGGCAACATATAGATGGGTTTTGTTTTTTTATCCATTCTGATACCCTGTATCTTTTGACAGGGGCATTTAGCCCATTCACATTCAGGGTAACTATTGAGAGATATGAATTTAGTGCCATTGTATTGCCTGTAAGGTGACTGTTACTGTATATGGTCTCTGTTCCTTTCTGATCTACCACTTGTAGGCTCTCTCTTTGCTTAGAGGACTCCTTTCAAGATTTCCTGTAGAGCTGGTTTGGTATTTGCAAATTCTTTCAGTTGTTGTTTGTCCTGGAAGCTTTTAATCTCTCCTTCTATTTTCAATGATAGCCTAGCTGGATATAGTATTCTTGGCTGCATGTTTTTCTCGTTTAGTGCTCTGAAAATATCATGCCAGCTCTTTCTGGCCTGCCAGGTCTCTGTGGATAAGTCAGCTGCCAATCTAATATTTTTACCATTGTATGTTACAGACTTCTTTTCCCGGGCTGCTTTCAGGATTTTCTCTTTGTCATTGAGACTTGTAAATTTTACTATTAGGTGACGGGGTGTGGGCCTATTCTTATTGATTTTGAGGGGCATTCTCTGAACCTCCTGAATTTTGATGCTCGTTCCCTTTGCCATATTGGGGAAATTCTCCCCAATAATTCTCTCCAGTATACCTTCTGCGCCCCTCTCACTTTCTTCTTCTTCTGGAATCCCAATTATTCTAATGTTGTTTCGTCTTATGGTGTCACTTATCTCTCAAATTCTCCCCTCGTGGTCCAGTAGCTGTTTGTCCCTCTTTTGATCAGCTTCTTTATTCTCTGTCATTTGGTCTTCTATATCACTAATTCTTTCTTCTGCCTCATTTATCCTAGCAGTGAGAGCCTCCATTTTTGATTGCACCTCATTAATAGCTTTTTTGATTTCACCTTGGTTAGATTTTAGTTCTTTTATTTCTCCAGAAAGGGCTTTTATATCTCTCGAGAGGGTTTCTCTAATATCTTCCATGCCTTTTTCGAGCCCGGCTAGAACCTTGAGAATTGTCATTCTGAACTCTAGATCTGACATATTACCGATGTCTGTATTGATTAGGTCCCTAGCCTTCGGTACTGCCTCTTGTTCTTTTTTTGAGTGTTGAATTTTTACGTCTTGTCATTTTGTCCAGATAAGAGTAAATGAAGGGGCAAGTAAAATACTAAAAGGGTGGCAACAACCCCAGGAAAATATGCTTTAACCAAATTAGAAGAGATCCAAAATCGTGAGTGGGGAGAAAGTGGATAAAAAGAGGTTCAAAAAGGAAGAAAGAAAAAAGAAAAAAAAAAGAAAATAAAAGAAAAGAATATTTTTAAAAAAAGAAAACACCTAAGAAAAATGTAAAAAAAAAAAAAAAATATATATATATATATATATATATATATATATATATATATATATATTAGATAAACTAGTAAAAAATCGTTAAAAAAGAAAAAGGTAACAGTTAAAAAAATAAATTTACCCGAAGGCGAGAAAAGAAAAAAAAAATGAAAAAGAAAAAATTAAATTAACTGCAAGACTAAAAAAAATCACAGGAAAAAAGCCATGAGTTCCGTGCTTGGCTTTCTCCTCCTCTGGAATTCTGCTGCTCTCCTTGGTATTGAAACCGCACTCCTTGGTAGGTGAACTTGGTCTCGGCTGGATTTCTTGTTGATCTTCTGGGGGAGGGGCCTGTTGTAGTGATTCTCAAGTGTCTTTGCCCCAGGCGGAATTACACCGCACTTACCTGGGGCTGGGGTGAGTAATCCGCTCGGGTTTGCTTTCAGGAGCTTTTGTTCCCTGAGCGCTTTCTGTAGAGTTCCAGAGGACGGGAATACAAATGGCGGCCTCCTGGTCTCCGGCCCGGAGGAGCCGAGAGCCCAGGGCCCCACTCCTCAGTGCGCCCTCAGAGAACAGCGCCCAGATACTCCCGTCTGCCTGACCTCCGGCCGCGCTCCGAGCTCACCAAGCCTGCGACCGGTTCAAGGTAACACGGAGCTGCGAGCTTACTGTCGGCTCTGTCTCTGTAGCCGGCTTTCCCGATCCAATACCCGCAAGCTCTGCGACACTCAGACACCCCCGATCCTTCTGTGACCCTGCCGGACCTGAGGCCACGCTGACCCCGCGTGGGCTTCCCCCCGGTTTAGCCTCTGGAGCGATGTCCCTCAGCGGAACAGACTTTTAAAGTCCTGATTTTGTGCGCGGTTGCTCCGCCGCTTACCGGGAGCCGGCCCCTCCCCCCGGGGTCTATCTTCCCGTCGCTTTGGATTCACTTCTCCGCCGGTCCTACCTTTCAGAAAGTGGTTGTTTTTCTGTTTCCAGAATTGCTGTTCATCTTCTCTTCGATCTGCCGATGGATTTTCAGGTGTTTGCAATCTTTAGATAAGCTATCAGGCTGATCTCCGGCTAGCTGAAGCAGTCTCAGCTTGCTACTTCTAGGCCATCTTGACTCCTCCTCCTGAAAGCCTCTCTTTAGGAGAACCCTTCAGGGCCCCAGTGCCACCGCTTCATTCCAAGGTCTCCATAGACACAAAACCATATTCGGACACATCCACGGGAGAGTCCATTTCAACTGAGCCTCCTCGGTTGCTCCGCTGATCCAGCAGATCTAACCTGTCTTGTTGCTTGTAGACAATTGGAATGCGAGGTGGGCTACCCAGCCATCCATCCTTAGAACCCTGCTCGGAATCATTGTCCTGGAGCCAACCAACAGGTCTCAATTGTCCTGCAGAAGAATCTTTGCAATTCGGAGCTTCTCACAACTCCCATCGTGGGAAAACCGTCATGGCCTCGTGATCGACCCCCCCTTCAAGAAGGGGCCATCAGGGACAGAATGTCCAACCTGAGTGATCGTCTGATCCTCGCCCTGACTTCAGATGCACGAGATCTCGATTCAGGTCTGGAGATTGTGCCTGCCATATCCTAACCCAGAATCCTAGGCCTAGCTTTGGTTCTCAGAAATCCGTCCTCAGACTACTGGCCCACAAGCCCTCCCTTTGGCAATCCAGAACTACAATGCAGCACTCTGCCTGCCCTCCAGAAGAATATCATTGCCCTCTGGGGCTACCCAGAACCCACAAATGAGGATCAACGGGACACGCTATTCGGCTGTACCCCAAATATATAGGCTGACCTGGGCACTAATGCCCTTTCTGACATAGCCTGAGCCTGGACCTCCTGGCCCCACCGAGACAGTAGGCTGCACACTGAGCACATCGGACCCGCCATGGCCTTAGATTGTCATCTCTTATCAAGCTCGGTTTTCATGCTTCAGAACCTAGACCTTATCTCCAATAACGGCCCGGGTTTGAAAATAATGCAGAAATCAGAACTCTTTCCCCATGGCAAGAATCCTTGTGGTTGGCATGTGTCCAAGGTTCAGTGTAGTTGTAACCAAGGTGGCCCATGAGGCCCCGCCCATGCTTGCAGGCCACATTGGTCACAAACACACAATGTGACCCTCAGCCTGAGCCCAGTCCTCAGTAAGGCCTCTCTGGGGCTGGAAGGAGAAACAGCATATTGGGCTTGCCATGCCCCTAGGCCCCAATTTTTAACCATAGTTCGGGTTGTCCCTTCACTCTTCCCCAGGGCTCTGCTTTGGAATTCCTCTATTGGTGGGATACCTGAGGTAACAAACCTGAAAGGAGTCCTCCCATCCCAAAGATTGACGAAAAACAATTGGGATCGGGCCAAGTACACAGAGAGCAAGATTCGTCCATGGCCCATGAGGCCTCCCCAACATTCCACGGCCATCTCTGATACAAAATCCAGAGACAAAAGCCTGAGCACGCACCTCAGACTCGCTCATTCTTCATATCCTGAAGAGTTGTTCAGATAAGAACCTACATGGCACCCGAATGCACCCAAAATATATAGTCTAACCTGGGCACTAATGCACTGTCTGACAACCTGAGCCCGGACCTCGTGACCAGGACCCAGACAGCTGACCGCATACTGAGCACATCAGACCCGCCTTGGTCTTAGGTCATCATCTATTCCCTACCTCAGTTTTTAGGCTTCAGAACCTAGACATTATCTCCAATCACTGCCCAGCTATGACTGTTTTGCAGAAATCAGAACTCTTCCTTACCCATGGCAAGAAACCTTGTGGTTGGCATGTGGTCCAACGTTCAGTGTAGGAGAAACCAGCATTCACCCTGAGGCCCCGCCCATTCTTGAGTGTGACGAGGGCATAAACACGCATTGTGACCCTCAGCTTGAGTCCTGTCCTCTAGTACTTCCTCTCAGTGGCTGGACCATTAGATGTCATAATGGGCTTGACATGTCCCTAGGCCCCAATTTTTAACCAGATATCTGGTTGTCGAGTCGCTCCTCCCCAGGGCTCTACTCTGGAATCCCTCATTTGGCGGGACACCTGAGGTTAAAAAACAAAACAATACAAATCAACAACAACAGAACAACGGACTTCTTCCATCCCACAGAATGACCCCAAACTCTTTGGACGGGGCCAAATCCCCAGAGAGTAAGACTCGTCCATTTTGCATGAAAATACCCGGAAATTTCACGACCATGAGTGACACGATATCCAGAGACATAAACTTGAGCAAGAGCCTCACACTCGCCCTTTTTTAATATCCTGAAGAGTTCTCCTCATGGTCTGTAGATCAGTCCTGCCATACCTATGACCCGAAACATAAGCCGAGTTTGTGTTTTCAGACAACTGTCCAAACAGCCCTGGCCTACACACCCTACATGCTCAGGACCCTGGAGCCAAACCTGACGACTGTGCTTGCCCACTCCAAGGGAATTGTATGTGCCCACTCCAATGGCCACAACGCAACTATAGGATAAACCTCCAAAGTCCCTGAGGCCATCCCAATATTTGTGGCTTCCCAGGATAAACATGGGCAATCTGGGCACATCTGAGCACCTACCGGCACTCAGACCCGTAGACTGTTGTGCCCAGAGGTAAAAAGGAACGAACAGGCCCCTAGGGACTATCGGATCCATTGCTTTGGTTTCCAGGCATCTCTCCTAAGAGGCCTCGATTTCAATAACAGCATATGGCTGTTTCTTGACTCACCCATCAGAACAAATCTCATCTACACATGAGAAACTTGCACGATGGAGCTGTGTGAAAGCCTCTCTTTAGGAGAACCCTTCAGGGCTTCAGTGCCACTGCTTCATTCCAAGGTCTCCATAGACACAAAATCATATTAGGACACATCCACGGGAGAGTCCATTTCAACTAGCCTTCTCGGTTGCTCCCCCAGATCCAGCAAATCTAACCTGTCTTGTTGCTTGCAGAGAATTGGAATGTGAGGTGGGCTGCCCAGCCATCCATCCTTAGAACCCTGCTCGGAATCGTTGTCCAGGAGCCAACCAACAGGTCTCAATTGTCCTGCAGTAGAATCTTTGCAGTTGGTAGCTTCTCACAACTACCATCGTGGGAAAACCCCCATGGCCTCGTGAAACAACCCCCTTCAAGAAGGGGCCATCAGGGACAGAATGTCCAACCTGAGCGATCGTCTGATACTCGCCCTGCCTTCAGATGCACGAGATCTTGATTCAGGTCTGTAGATTGTGCCTGCCATATCCTCACCCAGATAACTAGGCCTAGCTTGGGTTCTCAGACTTCCGTCCTCAGACTACTGGCCCACAAGCCCGCCAGTATGGCCATCCAGAAATACAATGCAGCACGCTGCCTGCCCTCCAGAAAAAAAACATTTCCCTCTGGGGCTACCCAGAATCCTCAAATGAGGATCAACGGGGCATGCCATTCGGCAGTACCCCAAATATATAGGCTGACCTGGGCACTAATGCCCTTTCTGACAAAGCCTGATCCTAGTCTTCTTGGCCCCACCGAGACAGCTGGCCGCACCCTGAGCACATCGGACCCGCCATGGTCTTAGGTTGTCATCTCTTCTCAAACTCGGTTTTCAGGCTTCAGAACCTAGACCTTATCTCCAAACACGGCCCGGGTTTGAAAATGATGCAGAAATCAGAACTCTTTCCCCATGGCAAGAAACCTTGTGGTTGGCATGTTGTCCCAGGTTAAGTGTAGTTGAAAGCAGTGTGGCCCATGAGGCCCCGCCCATGCTTGTGGGCCACATTGGTCACAAACGCACATTGTGACCCTCAGCCTGCGCCCAGTCCTCAGGTAAGGCCTCTCAGTGGCTGGATGGAGAGACAGCATATTGGGCTTGCCATGCCCCTAGGTCCCAATTTTTAAACATAGTTCGGGTTGTCCTTTCACTCTTCCCCAGGGCTCTGCTTTGTAATTCCTCTTTTGGTGGGACACCTGAGGTAACAAACCTGAAAGGAGTCCTCCCATCCCACAGATTGACGAAAAACAATTGGGATCGGGCAAGTCCACAGAGAGCAAGATTCTTCCATTGCCCATGAGACCACCCCAACATTCCACGGCCATCGCTGATACATAATCCAGAAACAAAAGCCTGAGCACATGTCTCAGACTCGCTCATTCTTCATATCCTGAAGAGTTCTTCAGATAAGAACCTACACGGCACTCGAATGCACACAAAATATATAGTATAACCTGGGCACTAATGCACTGTCTGACAACCTGAGCCCGGAAATCGTGAACAACACCCAGGCAGCTGACCGCACACTGAGCACATCAGACCCGCCATGGCCTTAGGTCATCATCTCTTCCCTACCTCTGTTTTCAGGCTTCAGAACCTAGACCTTATCTCCAATCACTGCCCAGGGTTGACTGTGATGCAGAAGCAGAACTCTTCCTTACCCATGGCAAGAAACCTTGTGGTTGGCATGTGGTCCAACGTTCAGTGTAGGAGAAACCAGCATGCACCCTGAGTCCCCGCCCATTCTTGAGTGCGACGAGGTCATAAAAACGCATTGTGACCCTCTGCGTGATTCCTGTCCTCTAGTAAGTCCTCTCAGTGGCTGGACCATTAGATGTCATAATGGGCTTGTCATGTCTTTAGCCCCCAATTTTTAACCAGATTTCTGGTTGTCCAGTCGCCCCTCCCCAGGGCGCTACTCTGGAATCCCTCATTTTGTGGGACACCTGTGGTTGAAAAACAAAACAAAAGAAATCAACAACAACAGAAAAACGGCCTTCTTCATTCCCAAAAAATGACCCCAAACTCTTTGGACGGGGCCAAACCCCCAGAGAGTAAGACTCGTCAATTTCCCAAGAAGTATCCCGGAAATTTCACGACCATGCGTGACACGATATCCAGAGACAAAAACTTGAGCAAGAGCCTCACACTCGCCCTTTTTTCATATCCCGAAGAGTTCTCCTCATGGTCTGTAGATCAGTCCTGCCATACCTATGACCTGAAACATAAGCCGAGTGTGTGTTTTCAGACAACTGTCCAAACAGCCTTGGCCTACACACCCTACAGGTTCAGGCCCCTGGAGGCAAACATTAAGACTGGTCTTGCCCTCTCCAAGGGAATATTATGTGCCCATTCCAATGGCCACAACCCTACTAATAGGATAAACCTCCAAAGTCCCTGAGGCCATCCCAATATTTGTGGCTTCCCAGGACAAACAGGGGCAATCTGGGCCCATCTGAGCACCTATCGGGACTCAGACCCATAGACTGATGTCCCCCAGAGTTAAAAAGGAACGAACAGGCCCATAGGCACCTATCGGATCCATTGCTTTGGTTTCCAGGCATCTATCCTTAGAGATCCTTAGAACCCTTAGAACCCTGCTCTTGCATCGTTCCTTATTGGACATCCTTGAGCCATCCAGCAGGCCTCGACTGTCCCGCAGGAGTCCTTGTGCATGGACCACCTCACAACTCATATCATGGAAAGCTTCCAAGGTCAAATGATGCCCCCAATCTTCATGAAGGCGGATCATGTAAAGAAACTCCAACCTGAGCCAACGGCTGATCTTCGCCTTGACTTCAGATGCACGAGATCTTGATTAAGCTCTTCAGAGTGTACCTGCTGTGCCCTCACCCCAAAACCTAAGCATAGCTAGTGTTCTCAGACTTCCTTCCTCACTCTCCTGGACCACACGCCCTCCATTTTGGGATTTCCGATGACACAGTGATGCACTCTGCCTGCCCTCTAGAAGAAATACGTTGCCCTATGGGTCTACCCAGAAACCTCAAATGAGTATAAACCTGCATGCCACTCAACTGTACACCAATTATATAGTCGAGCCTGTGCACTAATGCCCTGTCTGACACAACCTGAGGCCTGAATTCCCAACCGACACCCAGACAGCTTGCCGTACACTGAGAACATCTGAACCGCCATGGCCTTAGGTTGCCATCTCTTTCCAACCTGGTTTTCAGGCGACAGAAACCTAGACCTTATCTCTACTCATTTCCCATGGGTGAACGTGATGCAGAAATCATAACTCCTCCTTCCCTCTCGCCAGAATCTTGTGGTTGGCATCTTATCCAAAGTTCAGTGTAGGACCCCTGTAGGGCCTACAGGAGTAGTAGTAGGGCCCCTGAGGGTAGTGAAAAGTCCCTGAGGCCGTGCCCAAGCTCAAGAGCTGCGGTGGGCACAAACACACATTGGGACCCTCAGTTTGAACCCTGTCCTCAAGTAAAGCCTCTCAGTGGCTGGACCATGAGCCCGCATATGGGGCCTGCCATGCCTCAAGTCACCCAATCTTAACCAGAGGTAGAGACATCTAGTCACCCCTACTCAGGGCTCTGCTCTGGAATCCTTCTTTGGTGGGACATTTGAGGTAAGTAAACACAGAAAGGATTCCTCCCACCCACAGAATGACCCCAATCACTTGGGATCAGGCCATCCCCAGATAGAAAGACTTTTCCATGGCCCATGAGGCCAACGCGACATTCCAAGGCCACGATTGACACAAAATCCAGATACATAAACCTCACCCTTAGGTAATAGCCCAAAAAATTCTGCACATAGTCTGTAGATCAGGCCTGCCATGCATACGACACCAAACCTAAGCCGAGTTTGTGTTTTCAGACTTCTATCCTGACATCCCTGTCCCATACACCCTCCAGGCTGAGGCCCCTGGAGCCACACCTCAGGACTGTGCCTGCCGTCTCCAAGGAAATTCTTCCCATTCCATTGGCCACAACCCTACAGATTAGGAGAAACTTCCAAAGTCCCAGAGGCCATTCCAATAGTGTAGGCCGCCTAGTACTAAGAGGGGTGATCTGTCACAAGCTGCACAACGACCTCAACTCACCCTTAGACAGATATCCCAAGAGAAAGGTATTAAACTGGACAGGCCCCTAGAACGTAATTGGTTCCATTCCTTTTGTTTCTAAGCATCTCTCCTCTGAGGCCTGTTTTCCAATACCAGCATATGGGGGCTTCCAGAGATACCAATCAGAACAAATCTTGTCTCCACATGGGAAACTTATCCTTTGGAGCTCTGTAAAAACCTCCAGTTAGGAGAAAGCTTCAGGTAACCGGAGCCACCGCCCTATTCCAAGGTCTCCATGGACACAAACCCGCATTATGACCATTCGGCAGGAGAGTACATTGCAACTCAGCCCCGTTGATTACTCCCCCAGAGCCAGAATATCAAATCTGCCTAGTCGCTAGGAGACAACTTGAATGCAAAGCAGACTCTCTAGGCATCCATCGTTGGAATCCTGCTCTGGCGCCGTTCCATATGGGATGTCCTGGGAGCCTTCCAACAGGTCTTGACTGTCCCGCAGAAGGAATCCTTGCAGATTGGAGCATCTCACAACTCCTATCGTGGGAAAACCTACATGGCCTCATGAGATGCTCCCCTTTATAAAGGGGCCATTTTGGACAGAAACTCCAACCTGAGCCAACTACTGATCCATTGCTTTGGTTTCTATGTATCTCTCCTCAGAGGCCTTGTTTCCAATATCAGAATATGGGGGTTTCCTAAGGAAACAATCAGAACAGATCTCATCTCCACATGAGAAACTTGCTCTTTGGAGCTGTGTCAATACCTCAGGTTAGGAGGATCCTTCAGGGCGCTGGCACCATGGCCCAATTCCAAGGTCTCCAAGGACACAAACTTACATTATGATCCATCCTCTGGAGAGTCCATTTCAAATCATCCCCCTCGGCTGCTCACCCAGAGCCAGCAGATCAAACCTGCCTTGGCACTAGGAGACAGTTGGAATGCGAGGTGGGCTGCCCAGGCATCCATCCTTAGAACCCTGCTCTGGAGAATTTCTTTATGGGACGTCTTGAATCCAACCAACCTGTCTTGACTGTCTCGCAGAATGAATCCTTGTGGTTTGAAGCATCACACAATCCCACTGTGAGAAAACCTCCATTTCCTCATGATGCCCCACACCTTCTTAAATGGGCCATCATGGACAGAAACTCCATCCTAGGCCAAAGTCTGATCCGAGCCCTGAATTCAGAAGCACGAGATCTCGATTCAGCACTTGAGAGTGTGCCTGCTGTGCCCTCGCCCCGAAACCTAAGCCTAACTTGTGTTCTCAGACTTCCGTTTTCACAATCCTGGCCACACCCCTCCAGTTTGGCAATTCTGGAGACACAATGCAGCACTCTGCCTGCCCTCCAGAAGAAAAATGTTGCCCTATAGGGCTAACCAGAAACGCCAAATGAGTAACAACCTGCATGCCACTCGACCATACCCCAATTATGCAATCTAGCCTGTGCACTAAAGCCCTGTCTGACACAGCCTGAGGGCAGACCTCCAGTCCAACACCCAGACAGCTGGCCGTTCACTGAGCATATCAAACCCACAATGGCTTTCGACCATCATCTCTACCCAACCTCAGTATTCACCTTCAGAACCTAGACCTTATCTCCACTCACTGCTCAGGAGTGAACGGGATACAAGAATCAGAACTTCTCCTTCGCCATGGCAAGAAACATTGTGGTTGGCATGTGGTCCAACGTTCATTGTAGGAGAAAGCAGCATGGACTATGAGGCCCCACCTATCCCTGAGGGCTACAATTTGCACACACATTGTGTCCCTCAGCGTGAGCCCTATCCTCATGTAAAGCCTCTTAGTGACTGGAACAACAGCCCACATATGGGGCTTGCCAAGCCCCTAGTCCCCCAATCTCAACCAGAGTTAGAGATGTCTAGTCACCCCTACTCAGGGCTCTGCTCTGGAATCCCTCTTTGGTGGAAAACCTGAGGTAAAAAAAAAAAAAATACAGAAAGGACTCTTCCCATCCACAGAATGATCCCAACCACTTGGGATCAGGCCAAATCACCAGAGAAAGACTTGTCCATGGCCCTTGAGGACACCCCGACATTCCACGGCCACCGTTGGCACAAAATCCAGAGACAAGAGCCTGAGCAAACGCCACATCCTCGCCCTTTGTTCATAGCCTGGAAAATTCTCACGGTCTGTAGATCGAGCCTTCATACATACATCCCCAAACCTAAGCTGAGTTTGTGTTTTCAGACTTCTTTCCCCACAGTCCTGGCCCACACCATCCAAGCTGGGGCCCCTGGTGCCGACCTGAGGACTGTGGATTCCCTCTCCAGAGGAATTCTGCCATTTCCATTGGCCACAACCCCTTAGATTAGGAGAAACCTCCAAACTCCCGGAGGCCATCCCAATAGTTTTGGCTGCCCAGGACAAACAGGGATGATCTTTCACAAGTTAGGAAACTAACTCCACTCAGACCCAGAGACAGATACCCCCATAGAATAAGATTGAACTGGACAGGCACTTAGGCCCTAATCAGATCCATTGCTTTTGTTTCCAGGCATCTCTCCTCAGAGGCCTGGTTACCAATACCAGCATATGGGGGATTACTGAGGCACTCATAGAAAAATCTCATCTCCACATAGGAAATGTACTCTTTGGAGCTCTATAAAAACCTCTGTTTAGGAGAATCTTTCAGGGCCCCGGATCAAGCGCCCCATTCCAAGGTCTCCATGGACTTAAACCCACATTATGATCTATCCTCGGAAGAGTCCATGTCAACTCATCCCCCTTGGTTTCTCCCCCAGGGCCTGCAGATCAAACCTGCCTTGTTGCTAGGAGACAACTAGAATGGGAGGCGGGCTGCCCAGGCATCCATCCTTAGAACCCTGCTCTGGATAACTTCCTTATGGGATGTCCTGGAGCCATCCAGCAGGTCTCGACTGTCCCACGGAAGGAATCATTGCGGTTTGGAGCATCTCACAGTTCCCATCGTGGAAAAACCTCCATGGCCTCGTGACACCCTCCCCTTCATGAAGGGGCCGTCATGGACAGAAACTCCAACCTGAGCCAACGTCTGATCCTAGCTCTGTCTTCAGGTACACGGGATCTCGAATCATCTCTGCAGAGGGTTCCTGCCGTCCCCTCACCCCGAAATCTAAGTCTGGCTTGTGTTCTCAGAATTTTTTCCTCACACTCCTGGCCCACAAGCCTTCCAGTTTGGGAATTCTGGAGCCACTATGTGGCACTGTGTCTTCCTTCCGGAAGAAAAACGTTGCCCTCTGGGGCTAACCAGTAACCACAAATGAGTACCAACCTGCACGAACCTCGACTGCACCCCAATGATACAGTCTAGCCTGGGCACTAATTCCCTGTCTGCCACAGCCTGAGCCTGCACCTCCCAACCCACACTCAACAGCTGGCCGAACACTAGCACATCAGTCACACCATGGCCTTAGGTCTTAATCTCTTCCCAACCTCAGTTTTCAGGCTTCAGTACCTAGACCTTAAATCCAATCACATTCCAGGAGTGAAAGTGTTGCAGAAATTAGAACTCCTTCTTCCCCATGGCCAGAAAACTTGTGGTTGCCATATTGTGCAACGTTCAGTGTAGGAGAAACCAGCATGGTACATTAGGCCACGCCCTGACTTGAGGGGCTCCTTGGGCACAAAAACACATTGTGAAACTCAATGTGAGCCCTATGCTCAAGGAAGGCCTCTCAGTGTCTGGACCAAGAGCCCACATATGGGGCTTGCCATGTTCCTAGGTCCCAATGTTAACCAGAGTTCTGGTTGTCCAGTCGCCCCTCCCCAGGACTCTACTGTGGAATCCCTCTTTTGGTGGTCCACCTGAGGTAAAAAAAAAAAAAAAAATCAGAAAGGCCTCCTCCCTCCCACAGAATGACCCCAAACTCTTGGGATTGGGTCAAATCCCGAGAAAGGGAGCCTCATCGATGGCCCATGAGGACACCCGGACATTCCATGGCAATCGGTGACACATATCCGGAAAAAAATAAGCATGAGCAAACACCTCAATTTCGCCCTTTGTTCATATCCCGAAGAGTTCTCCTCATGGTCTATATATCGGGCCGGTCATACCTACAGACCCAAACCTAAGTGGAGTTTGTGTTTTCAGACTTTTGTCCAAATAGCCCTGGACCACACACGCTCCACACTTGGGTCCCTGGAGCCACACCTCAGGACTGTGCTTCCCTTTCAAGAGAATTCTTCCCATTCCATTGGCCACAACCTTGCAAATTAGGAAAAACCTCCAAAGTTACCGAGGCCATCCCAATAGTGTAGGCCGCCCAGGACAAACAGGTGTGATCTCAAACCAGCTGAGCAACTACCTCCACTCAGACAAAAGATGTCCCCAGAGAAGAATATTGAACCGGACAGGCCCCTAGGCCCTAATCAGATCCATTGCTTTGGTTTCCAGGCATCTCTCCTCAGAGGCCTCATTTCCAATACCAGCAAATGGTGGTTTCCTGAGGCACCAATAAGAACAAATCTCGTCTCCCCATGGAAAACTTGCTCATTGGAGCTTTGTTATCACCTCTGGTTAGGAGAATCCTTCAGGGCCCTGGTGCCACTGCCCCATACCAAGGTCTCAATGGACTCAAACCAACATTAAGACCATCCTCAGGAAAGTCCATGTCAACTCATTTAAGACCATCCTCAGGAAAGTCCATTCCAACTCAGCCCCCTCTGATGCTACCCCAAGCCAGAAGATCAAACGTTTCTTGTTGCTAGGAGACAATTGGAATTGAGGCTGTCTGCCCAGGCATCCATACTTAGAACCCTGTTCCGAAAAATACCTTAGGAGACGTCCTGGAGCCATCCAACAAATCTTAATTGTCCCACAGAAGGAATCCTTGCAGATTGGAGCATCTCACAACTCTAATAGTGGTAAACCCCCATGGCCTCATAATGCCACCCCCTTCATGAAGGGGCCAACATGGACAGAAACTCCAACCTGAGCCAAAGTCTGATCCTCGAACTGACTTCATACTCATGAGATCTCAATTCAGCTCTGCAGAGTGTGCCTGCCATGTCCATTCCCCGAAACCTAAGCCTAGCTTGTGTTCTCAGACTTCCGTCCTCACTCTCCTGGCCCACAAGCCCTCCAGTTTGGAAATTCCGTAGCCACAATGCAGCACTCTGCCTGCCCTCCAGAAGAAAAACTTAGCCCTATGCTGCTAATAAGAAACCCCAAATGATTATCTAATGCATACCACTCGACTGTAAAGCAATTATACAGCCTACCCTGAATACGAATGCCCTGTCTAGCACAGCCTGAGACAAGACATCATCCCGACACCTAGACAGCTGGCTCCAACCGGGACACAAGGGACCCGCTATGGCTGTAGTTCGTCATCTCTTCCCAACCTCGGTTTTCAGGCTTCAGAACCTAGACCTTATCTCCAATCACTGCCCAGGGGTGAACGTGATGCAGAAATTAGAATTCCTCCTTCCCCATGGCCAGAAACCTTGTGGTTGGCATGTTGTCCAACGTTCAATGTGGGAAAACCTGCTTTGTCGGAAAGGCCACGCCAGTGCTTGAGGGCCGCCTAGGGCACAGACATGCATTGTGACCTGTAGCGTGAGTCCCGAATTAAAGTAACGCCTCTCAGTGGCTGGACCAAGATCCTGCATATGGGGCTTGTCATATCCATAGGCCCCCAGGCTTAACCAGAGAGCGAGTATTCCAGTTGTCAGTACCCACTGCTATGCTCCAGAATCCCTCTACTGGGGGGACACATGAGGCAGAAAACAGGACTCTTCCCTTCCCACAGAATGACCCCAAACTCTTGGGGGCTGGACAAACTACCAGAGAGGGAGACTTCTACGACGCATGAGGCAACTCCTTCATTAAACGGCCATTGTGGACAAAATATCCAGAGACAAAAGACTGAACGACTGCTTCCCTCTCACCCTTCTTTCATATCCAGAGGAGCTCCCCTCACGGACTGTAGATCAGGCCTGCCATAAACCTCGGCCCCAAACCTGAGCTGTGTTTGGGTTTTTGGATGTCTGTCTGCACAGCCGTGGCCCACACCGGCTCCAGGCTGGGGTCTCTGGAGCCACACCACAGAACTGTGCCTGCTCTCTCCTAAGAAACTGCCCGTTCCATTGGCCACAACTCTACAAAATAGTAGAAACCTCAAGGTCCCCAACGACATCCCACTACCGCAAGCCGCACTGGACAAACAGGGGCATTATGACACCAGCTGAGCAACTACTACCTCCATGCAGACACACAGACTGATATCCGCAGAGACAGAAGATTGAACCAGGCAGGCCCCTAGGCCCTATTATGAACTTTGGCTTTGGTGTCCAGGTATCACTCCTCAGAGGCCTGGGTTGAAGACCAGCATATGGGGCTATCCTGAGGCACCAGACAGAACACCTCTCATCTCCACATGGAAAGGTTCCTTGTTGGAGTTGTGTCAAACCCTTCGGGTTGGAGAATCCTGCAGAGTCCCTTAGCTACTGCCATATTCCAAGGTATCCATGGCCACCAATCCACATTATGACTCATCCTCAGGAAAGTCCATTTAAACTCAGCCATCTGGGTAGCTCACCCAAGAGCCCGCAGATTGAGCGTGCCTTGTCTCGACCAGGCAATGGGAAGGTGATTTGGCGTTTCTCGGCATCCATGCTTAGGCCCCTGCTCTCGAGTCTTTCTGTATGGGGCTTCCTGGAACCATCCAATAGTACTCGACTGTCCTGAAGAAGGAAACTTTGAAGTTTGGAGCAGCTCACAACTCCCAGCGTAGGGAAACCTCCCTGGCCTCATGACACCCCAACCCCACTCAGGAAGGGGCCGTCATGGACACAAACTCCAGCTTGAGGCAACATCTGATACTCGCCCTGACCTCAGATGCAGGAGATCTCGATTCAGCCTCTGCACAGTGGGCCCAAACCTCGTGCTACCTTGTGTTTTCAGACTTCCTTCCTCACACTCCTGGCAAACATGTCCCCAAGACTTGGAATTCTGGAACCAAAATGCAGCCCTATGCTGGCCCTCCAGAAGAAAAACGTTGCTCTATGGGGTTCTCCATAAACCCCAAATGAGGATCAACCTGCTCGGTTCTCGACCTCACCCCAATTGGATTGTTCGGGTTGTCCATTCATCCCTCCCCAGAGCTCTGCTGTGGAATCCCTCTTTTGGTGGGACACCTGAGGTAACAAAACTAAAAGGAGGACTCCTCCCATCCTTCAGATTGACCCCCAAACAATTGGGATTGGACCAAATTCACAGAGATGAAGTCTCGTCCATGGCCCATGAGGCCTCCCCGAGAGTCCACAGCCATCAATGACAACAAATCCAGAGACAAAAGTCTGAGCAAGCGCCTCACACTCTCTCTTTTGTCGTATCCCGAAGAGTTCTCCTCACGGTCTGTAGATCGGGCCTGCCATACCTACTTCCCAAACCTAAGCCGAGTTTGTGTTTTCAGACTTCTGTCCCCACATTCCTGGCCCACAGACCCTTCAGGCTGGGGCCTCTGGAGCCACACATCAGGACTGTGCCTGTCCATACCACGGGTATTCTGCCCATTCCATTGTCCACAATCGTACAAATTAGGAAATACCTCCAGAGTCCCCAAGGACATCCCAATAATGTAGGCCGCCCAGGACAAACAAGGGTCATCTGAAACCAGCTGAGCATCTACCTCTACTCAGCGTAGATGGATGTCCCCAGAGAAGAAGATTGAATCAGACAGGCCCCTAGGCCTGAATCAGATTCATTGCTTTCGGTTACATGTATCTCTCCTCAGAGGCCTGGTTTCCAATATTAGCATATGGGGATTTCATGAGGCAGCAATCAGAACAAATCTCTTCTCCACATGGGAAAATTATCCTTTGAAGATGTCTCAAAACCTCCAGTTAGGAGAATCCTTCAGGGCCTGTGTGCCACTGCCCCATTACAAGGTCTCCATGGACAGAAATCCACATTAGAACCCATCCGCAGGAAATTCCATTTCAACTCAGCTCCCTTGGTTGCTCCCCCAGAGCGAGCACACTGAACCTGTCTTGACTAGGAGACAATTGGAATGCGAGGTGGCTGCCCAACCATCCATCCTTAGAGCTCTGCTCTGGCGTCGTTCCGTATGGGATGTCCTGGAGCCATCCAACAGGTCTCAAATGTCCAGTAGAATGAATCCTTGAGTTTTGGAGCATCTCACAACTCCCAACCTGGGAAAATCTAGATGGCTTTGTGATGCCCCCCCCCCATTTATGAAGGGGAAATCATGGACAGGAACTCCAACCTAAGACAACGTCTGATCTTCACCCTGAATTCAGATGCACGAGATCTCGATGCAGCTCTGCAGAGTGTGCTTTCCATTCCCTCGCCCTGAAACCTATGACTAGCTTGTGTTCTCAGACTTCCGTCCTCACACTCCTGGCCCCCAAGCCCTCACATTTGGAAATTCGGGACACAAAATGAAGCATTCTGCCTGCCTTCCAGAAGAAAAATTTTGACCTATGGAGTTTCTCACATAACCCAAATGAGGATAGACATACACGGCACTCGAATGTACCAAATTAGATAGTCTAACCTGGCCACTAATAAACTGTCTGATACAGAGTGAGCCCGGACCTCCTGACCAAAACCGAGACAGCTGACCGCACACTGAGAACATCACACCCGCCATGGTCTTAGCTCGTAATCTCTTCCCAACCTAACTTTTCAGGCTTCTGCCCTGCAGAAGAAATACATTGCCCTCTGGGGCTACCTAGAAACCCCAAATGAAGATCAACGTGCACGACACTTGGCTATACCCAAAATATATAGGATGACCTGGGCAATAATGCCCTTTCTGACACAGCCTAAGCCTGGACCGCCTAGGCCCACCCAGACAGCTGGCTACCAATGAGAACATCAGACCCCCCATGGCCTTAGGTCGTTATCCCTTCCCAACCTCAGTTTTCAGGCTTCAGAACCTAGACCTTATCTCCAATCACTGCCCAGGTTTGAAAATGATGCAGAAATCAGAACTCCTTCCCGATGGGACGAAAAACTTGTGGTTGGCTTGTTGTCCAACGTTCAGTGTAGTGGAAACCAGTGTATCCCTTGATGCCCCGCCATTGCTCGCGGGCCAGATAGGTAGCAAACACACATTGTGACCCTCAGCCTGAGCCCAGTCCTCAGGTAAGGGATCTCAGTGGCTGGATGAAGAGACAGCATATTGGGCTTGCCATGCCCCTAGGCCCCCAATTTTTAACCATAGTTCGGGTTGTCCCTTCACTCTTCCCCAGGGCTCTGCTTTGGAATTCCTTTTTGGTGGGACATCTGAGGTAACAACCCTGAAAGGAGTCCTCCATCCAACAGATTGACGAAAAAACAATTGGGATTGGGCCAAATCCACAGAGAGGAAGATTCGTCCATGGCCCATGAGGCCTCCTCGACATTCCACGGCCATCACGGATACAAAATCCAGAGACAAAAAGCCTAAGCAAGCGCCTCAGACTGGCACTATCTTCATATCCTGAAGATGTCTTCTCATGGTTTGTAGATCGGGCCTGCCATACCTACGTCCCAAACATAAGCTGAGTTAGTGTTTTCAGACTTCTGTCCTCAAAGTCCTGGGCCACACACCCTCCAGGCTGGGGACCCTGGAGCCAAACATTAGGACTGTGCCTACCCAATCCATGGGAATTCTGCCCATTCCATTGTCTAAAATCGTACAAATTAGGAGACAACACTCCAAAGACCCTGAGGCCATCCCAATAGTATAGGTCGCCCGGGACAAAAAAGGGCAGTCTGACACCAGCTAAGCATCTAAATCCACTCATACCCTAGACGGATGTCCCCAGAGTAGAATATTGAACCAGACATGACCCTAGGCCAAAATCGGATCCATTGCTTTGGTTTCCAGGCATGTCTCCTCAAAACCCTGGATTCCAATACCAACATTGGGGTTTTCCTGAGGCACCCATCAGAACAAACCTCGTCTCCACAAGGAAACTTGTGCATGGGAGCTATGTCAAAAGCTTAGGAAAATACTTCAGGGTCCCAGTACCACCACCCCATTCCAAGGCCCTCATTGACACAAACACACATTAGACTCATCCTCAGGAAAGTCCATTTCAACTCAGCCACCCCGGTTGCTCCAACAGAGCCATCAGATCTAAACTGTCTTGTCGCTAGGAGACAATTTGAATGCGAGATGGGCTTCCCAGGCATCCATCCTCGAACGTTGGTCTGGACTCATCCATATGGGATGTCCTGGAGCTGTCCAACAGGTCTCAATTGTCCCGCAGAAGGAATCCTAGGAGGGGGCATCCCACCACTCCCAACGTGGGAAAACCTCCACAGCCTCGAGATTCGGCTCCCTTCATGAAGGGGCCGTCATGAACAGAAAATCCAAGCTGAGCCAACGTCTGATCCTCGCTCTGACTTCAGATGCATGAGATATTGCTTCAGATCTTCAGGGGGTACATACCGTACCCTCGCCCTGAAACCCAAGTCTAGCTGTCCTTCGGCCCCAATTTTAACCAGATTTCAGGTTGTCCAATCGCCCCTACCCAGGGCTCTACTATGGAATCCCTCATTTGGTGGGACGCCTGAGTTTGAAGAACAAAACAAAACAACAACAACAACAACAAAAAAAACGGACTTCTTCCATCCCACAGAATGACCCCAAACTCTTTGGACTGGGCCAAAACCCAGGGAGTAAGACTCGTCCATTTCCCATGAAGTCACCCGGAAATTTCACGACCATGAGTGACACGATATCCAGAGATAAATACTTGAGCAAGAGCCTCACACTCCCCCTTTTTTCATATCCCAGATAGTTCCCCTCATGGTCTGTAGATCAGTCCTGCCATACCTATGACCCGAAACATAAACCGAGTTTGTGTTTTCAAAAACTGTCCAAACAACCATGGCCTACACAGCCTACAGGCTTAGGCCCCTGGAGCCAAGCTGAGGACTGTACTTGCCCTCTCCAAGGGAATTCTGTGTGCCCATTCCAATGGCCAAAACGCTACTAATAGGATAAACCTCCAAAGTCCCTGGGGCAATCCCAATAGTTGTGGCTTCCCAGGACAAACAGGAGCAATCTGAGCCCTACTGAGAACCTACCTGCACGCAAACTTGTAGACTGATATCCCCAGTGGTATAAAGGAACGAACAGGCCCCTAGGCCCTAATCGGTTCCATTGTTTGGTTTCCAGGCATCTCTCCTCAGAGGACTGGATTTCAATACCAGCATATGGCTGTTTCTTGAGTCACCCATCAGAACAAATCTCATCTACACATGGGATTCTTGCACGTGGGAGCGATGTCAAAGCATCTGTTTAGTAGAACCCTTCATGGCCCCAGTGCCACCGCATCATTCCAAGGTATCCATAGACACAAAAACACATTAGGACCCATCCACAGGAGAGTCCATTTCATCTCACCGTATTCGGTTGCTCCGCAAGATCCAGCAGATCTAACCTGTCTTGTTGCTAGGAGACAATTGGAATGCGAGGTGGCCTACCCCGCCATCCATCCTTAGAACCCTGCTCGGAATCGTTGTCCTGGAGCCAACCAACATGTCTCAATTGTCCTGCAGAAGAATCTTTGAAGTTGGGAGCTTCTCACAACTCCCATCGTGAGAAAACACCCATGGCCTCGTGATCCTCCCCCCTTCATGAAGGGGCCCTCAGGGACATAAGGTCCAACCTGAGTGATCGTCTGATCCTCACCTGACTTCAGATGCACGAGATCTCGGTTCAGGTCTTTAGATTGTGCCTGCCATGTCCTCACCAGAAACCTAAGCCTAGCTTGTGTCTTCAGACTTCCATCCTCAGATAAATGGCCCACAAGCCCTCCAGTTTGGCCATCCAGAATTACAATGCAGCACTCTGCTCGCGCTCCAAAAGAAAAACATTGCCCTCTGGTGCTACCCAGGAACCCCAAATGAAGATCAACCTGCACGCCACTTGGCTGTACCCAACATATATAGGCTGACCTGGGCAATAATGCCCTTTCTCACAGAGGCTGAGCCTGGACCTCCTGGCTCACCCATACAGCTGACCGCTCACTGAGCACATCAGACCAGCCATTGCCTTAGGTCGTTATCTCTTCCTAGCCTCGGTTTTCAGGATTTAGAACCTAGACCTTATCTCCAATCAATGTCCATGTTTGAAAATGATGCAGTAATCAGAACTCCTTCCCGATGGCAAGAAACCTTGTGGTAGGCTTGTTGTATAATGTTCAGTGTAGTGGATACCTGTGTGTCCGATGAGGCCCACCATTTCTCGCGGGCCACATAGGTGAAACACACACATTGTGACCCTCAGCCTTAGCCCAGTCCTCAGGTAAGCCCTCTCAGTGGCTGGATGAAGAGACAGCATATTGGGCTTGCCATGCCCCTAGGCCCCAATTTTTAACCATAGTTCGGGTTGTCCCTTCACTCTTCCCCAGGGCTCTGCTTTGGAATTCCACTTTTGGTGGGACACCTGAGGTATCAACCCTGAAAGGAGTCCTCCATCCAACAGATTGACGAAAAAAAAACAATTGGGATCGGGCCAAATCCACAGAGAACAAGATTCGTCCATGGCCCATGAGGCCTCCTCGACATTCCACGGCGATCGCTATACAAAATCCAGAGACAAAAGCCTAAGCAAGCGCCTCAGACTGGCACTATCTTCATATCCTGAAGATGTCTTCTCATGGTTTGTAGATCGGGCCTGCCATACCTACGTCCCCAAACATAAGCTGAGTTTGTGTTTTCAGACTTCTGTCCTCAAAGTCCTGGGCAACACACCCTCCAGGCTGGGGACACTGGAGCCACACATTAGGGCTGTGCCTACCTAATCCATGGGAATTCTGCCCATTTCATTGTCCAAAATCGTACAAATAAAGAGAACCCTCCAAAGTCCCTGAGGATTTCCCTATAGTATAGGTCACCCGGGCCAAAAAGGTCAGTCTGTCACCAGCTGAGCATCTACCTCCACTCATACCCTAGATGTATGTCCCCAGAGAAGAAGATTGAACCAGACAGGACCCTAGGCCAAAATCGGATCCATTGCTTTGGTTTACAGGCATGTCTCCTCAAAACCCTGGGTTCCAATACCAACATTGTGGTTTTCCTGAGCCACCCATCAGAACAAACCTCGTCTCCACAAGGAAACTTGTGCATGGGAGCTATGTCAAAAGCTTAGGAGAATACTTCAGGGTCGGGTGCCACCACCCCATCCCAAGGCCCTCATGGAAACAAACACACATTAGACCCATCCTCAGGAAGTCCATTTCAACTCCGCCACCCCGGTGCTCCCGCAGAGCCATCAGATCTAAACTGTCTTGTCCCTAGGAGACAATTGGAATGCGAGGCGAGCTTCCCAGGCATCCATCCTCGAAGGTTGGTCTGGACTCATCCATATGGGATGTCCTGGAGCTGTCCAACAGGTCTCAATTGTCCCGCAGAACGTTTCCAGGAGGGGGCATCCCACCACTCCAAACGTGGGAAAACCTCCACGGCCTCGAGATTCGGCTCCCTTCATGAAGGGGACGTCATGAACAGAAAATCCAAGCTGAGCCAACATCTGATCATCTTTCTGACTTCAGATGCATGAGATATTGCTTCAGATCTTCAGGAGGTACATGCCGTGCCCTCGCCCTGAATCCCAAGTCTAGCTTGTGTTCTCAGACTTCCGTCCTCACAATCCTTGCCCCGAAGCCCACAAGTTTGGCAATTCCGGACCATCATCATTGCAGCACTCTGACTGCCCTCTTGAAACAAAATATTGCCTAATGAGCTGCCAGGGCACATTAAATGAGAATAAACCTTAACGGCACTCGAATGTACCCAAATTATATAGTCTAACCTGGGCAGTAATGCACTGTCTGACACAACCTGAGCCGGGACATCCTGAGCAACACCCAGACACTGACCGCACCCTGAGCCCATAAGACGCGCAGTGGCCATAGGTCATCATTTCTTCCCTACCTAAGTTTTCAGGCTTCAGAACCTAGACCTTATCTCCAATCACTGCCCAGGGGTGAGTGTGATGCATCTGAACTCCTCTTTATCCACGGCAAGAAACATTGTGGTTGCCATGTTGTCCAAGGTTCAGTGTAGGAGAAACCAGCATTCACCCTGAGGTCCCGCGCATTCTTGAGTGCGACGAGGGCATAAACATGCATTGTGACCCTCAGCATGAGTCCTGTCCTCTAGTAAGTCCTTTCAGTGTCTAGACCATTAGATGCCATAATGGTTTGACATGTCCCTAGGCCCCAAATTTAAACCAGATTTCTGTTTATCCAATCGCCCCTCCCTAGGGCTCTACTCTGGAATCCCTCATTTGGTGGGACAACTGAGTTTGAAAAACAAAACAAAACAAAACAAAAACAACAAAAAAACGGACTTCATCCATCCCACAGAATGACCCCAAACTCTTTGGACGGGGCCAAAACCCCGGGAGTAAGACTCGTCCACTTCCCATGAAGTCACCCGGATATTTCATGACCATGAATGGCACGATATCCAGAGACAAAAACTTGAGCAACAGCCTCACACTCGCCCTTTTTTTCATATCCCGAAGAGTTCTCCTCATGGTCTGTAGATCAGTCCTGCCATACCTATGACCCGAAACATAATCCGAGTTTGTGTTTTCAGACAACTGTCCAAATAGCCCAGGCCTACACACGCTACAGGCTCAGGACCCTGGAGCCAACCTGAGGACTGTACTTGCCCTCTCCAAGGGAATTCTGTGTACCCATTCCAATGGCCACAACCCTACTAATAGGATAAACCTCCAAAGTCCCTGAGGCCATCCCAATAGTGGTGGCTTCCCAGGACAAACAGAAGCAATCTGAGCCCATCTGAGAACCTACCTGCACTCAAACTCGTAGACTGATATCCCCAGAGGTAAAAAGGAATGAACAGGCCACTAGGCCCTAATCGGATCCATTGTTTTGGTTTCCAGACATCTTCCTCAGAGGCCTGAATTTCAGTACCAGCATATGGCAGTTTCTTGACTCACCCATCAGAACAAATCTCATCTACACATGGGAAACTTGCATGATGGAGCTGTGTCAAAGCCTCTTTAAAGAGAAACCTTCAGGGCCCCAGTGCCACCGCTTCATTCCAAGGTCTCCATAGACACAAAAACACATTAGGACCCATCCACAGGAGAGACCATTTCAACTCATTATATTCGGTTGCTCCACGAGATCCAGCAGATCTAACTTGTATTGTTGCTAGGAGACAATTGGATTGCGAGGTGGCCTACCCCGCCATCCATCCTTAGAAACCTGCTCGGAATCGTTGGCCTAGAGCCAGCCAACAAGTCTCAATTGTCTGCAGAAGAATCTTTGTAGTTGGGAGCTTCTAACAACTCCAATCGTGAGAAACCCCCATGGCCTCGTGATCCCGCCCCCCTTCATGAAGGGGCCATCATGGTCATAAGGTCCAACCTGAGAAATAGTCTGATCCTCACCCTGACTTCAGATGCACGAGATCTCGATTCAGGTCTGTATATTGTGCCTGCCATGTACTCACCCAGATACCTAAGCCTAGCTTGGGTTCTCAGACTTCCGTCCTCAGACTACTGGCCCACAAGCCCTCCAGTTTGGCAATCCAGAACTACAATGCAACACTCTGCCTGCCCTCCAGAAGAAAAACATTGCTCTCTCGGGCTACCCAGAAACCCCAAATGAGGATCAACTTGCACGCCATTCGGCTGTACCCCCAAATATATAGGCTGACCTGGGCACTAATGCCCTTTCTGACACAGCCTGAGCCTGGACCTCCTGGACGCACCCAGAGAGCTGGCCGCACACTGAGCACATCGGACCCGCCATGGCCTTAGGTCGTCATCTCTTTTCAACCTCGGTTTTCAGGCATCAGAACATAGACTTTATCTCCAATCACGGCCCGGGTTTGAATATGATGCAGAAATCAGAACTCTTTCCCCAAGGCAAGAAACCTCGTGGTTGGCTGTTGTCCAAGGTTCAGTGTAGTTGAAACCAGTGTGGCCCATGAGGCCCCGTCCATGCTTGCGGGCCACATTGGTCACAAACACACATTGTGACCCTCAGACTGAGCCTAATCCTTAGGCAAGGCCGCTCAGTGGCTGGATGGGGAGACAGCATATTGGGCTTGCCATGCCTCAGGCCCCAAATTTTAACCGTAGTTCGGGTTGTCCCTTCACTCTTCCCCAGGGCTCTGCTTTGGAATTCCTCTTTTGGTGGGACACCTGAGGTAACAAACCTGAAAGGAGTCCTCCCATCCCACAGATTGACGAAAAACAATAGGGATCGGGCCAAGTCCACAGAGAGCAAGATTCGTCCATGTCCCATGAGGCCTCCCCAACATTCCACGGCCATCGCTGATACAAAATCCAGATACAAAAGCCTGAACACGCGCCTCAGACTCGCTCATTCTTCATATCCTGAAGAGTTCTTCAGATAAGAACCTACATGGCACTCCAATGCACCCAAAATATATAGTCCAACCTGGGCACTAATGCACTGTCTGACAACCTGAGCCCGGACCTCGTGACCAACACCCAGACAGCTGACCGCACACTGAGCATATCTGACCCGCCATGGCCTTAGGTCATCATCTCTTTCCCTACCTCAGTTTTCAGGCTTCAGACCCAGACCTTATCTCCAATCACTGCCCAGGGGTGAATTTCATGCAGAAATCAGAACTCTTCCTTACCCTTGGCAAGAAACCTTGTGGTTGGCATGTTGTCCAACGTTCAGTGTGGGAGAAACCAGCATTCACCCTGAGGCCCCGCCCATTCTTGAGTGCGACGAGGGCAAAAACACGCATTGTGACCCTCAGCGTGAGTCCTGTCCTCTAGTAAGTCATCTCAGTGGCTGGACCATTAGATGTCATAATGGGCTTTACATGTCCCTAGGCTTCAATTTTTAACCAGATTTCTGGTTGTCCAGTCGCCCCTCCCCAGGGCTCTACTCTGGAATCCCTCATTTGGGGGGACACCTGAGGTTGAAAAACAAAAAAATCAAATCAACAACAACAGAACAAAGGACTTCTTCCATCCCACAGAAGGACCCCAAACTCTTTGGACGGGGCCAAACCCCCAGAGAGTAAGACTCGTCCATTTCCCATGAAGTCACCCGGAAATTTCACGACCATGAATGTTACGATATCCAGAGACAAAAACTTGAGCAAGAGCCTCACACTCGCCCTTTTTTTATATCCCGAAGTGTTCTAGTCATGGTCTGTAGATCAGTCCTGCCATACCTATGACCCGAAACATAAGCCGAGTTTGTGTTTTCAGACAACTGTCCAAACAGCCCTGGCCTACAACCCCTACAGGCTCAGGCCCCTGGAGCCAAACCTGAGGACTGTGCTTGCCCTCACCAAGGGAATTGTATGTGCCCATTCCAATGGCCACAACCCTACTAATAGGATAATCCTCCAAAGTCCCTGCGGCCATCCAAATATTAGTGGCATCCCCGGACAAACAGGGGCAATCTGGGCCCATCTGAGCACCTACCGGCACTCAGACCCCAAGACTGATGTCCCCAGAGGGAAAAAGGAACGAACAGGCCCCTAGACACCTATCGGATCCATTGCTTTGGTTTCCAGGCATCTCTCCTCAGAGGCCTGGATTTCAATAACAGCATATGGCTGTTTCTTGACTCACCCAACAGAACAAATCTCATCCACACATGGGAAACTTACACGATGGAGCTGCGTGAATTCCTCTCTTTAGGAGAAACCTTCAGGGCCCCAGTGCCACCCCTCCATTCCAAGGTCTCCATAGACACAAAATCATATTAGGACACATCCACGCGAGAGTCCATTTCAACTCAGCCTCCTCGGTTGCTCTCCCAGATCCGGCAGATCTAACCTGTCTTGTTGCGTGGAGACAATTGGAATGCGAGGTGGCCTACCCAGCCATCCATCCTTAGAACCCTGCTCGGAATCGTTGTCCTGGATCCAAACAACAGGTCTCAATTGTCCTGCAGAAGAATCTTTGCAGTTGGGATCTTCGCAGAACTCCCATCGTGGGAAAACCCCCATGGCCTCGTGATCCACCCCCCCTTAAAGAAGGGGCCATCAGTGACAGAATGTCCTACCTGAGAGATCGTCTATCCTCGCCCTGACTTCAGATGCACGAGATCTCGTTTCAGGTCTGTAGATTGTGCCTGCCATATCCTCACCCAGAAACCTAGGCCTAGCTTGGGTTCTCAGACTTCCGTCCTCAGACTAGTGGCCCACAAGCCCTCTAGTTTGGCAATCCAGAACTACCATGCAGCACTCTGCCTGTCCTCCGGAAGGAAAACATTGCCCTCTCGGGGCAACCCAGAAACCCCAAATGAGGATCAACCTGCACATCATTCGGTTATACCCCAAATATATAGGCTGACCTGGGCACTAATGCCCTTTCTGACACAGCCTAAGCCTGGACCTCCTGGCCCCACCCAGACTGCTGGCCTCACAATGAGCACATCGGACCCGCCATGGCCTTAGGTCGTCATCACTTCTCAACCTCGGTTTTCAGGCTTCAGAACCTAGAACTTATCTCCAATCACGGCCCGGGTTTGAAAATGATGCAGAAATCAGAAACTCTTTCCCCGTGTCAAGAAACCTTGTGGTTGGCATGTTGTCCAAGGTTCAGTGTAGTTGAAACCAGTGCGGCCCATGAGGCCCCCCCATGCTTGTGGGCCACATTGGTCACAAACACACATTGTGACCTTCAGCCTGAGTCCAGTCCTTAGGTAAGGCCTCTCAGTGCCTGGATGGAGAGACAGCATATTGGGCTTGCCATGCCCCTAGGCCCCAATTTTTAACCATAGTTCGGGTTGTCCCTTCACTCTTCCCCTGGGCTCTGCTTTGGAATTCCTCTTTTGGTGGGACACCTGAGGTAACAAACCTGAAAGAAGTCCTCCCATCCCACAGATTGAAGAAAAGCAATTGGGATCGGGCCAAAAGCACAGAGAACATGATTCGTCCATGGCTCATGAGGCCTCCCCAACATTCCACGGCCATCGCTGATACAAAATCCGGAGACAAAAGCCTGAGCATGTGCCTCAGACTCGCTCATTCTTCAAATCTGAAGAGTTCTTCAGATAAGAACCTACACGACACTCGAATGCACCCCAAAAATATAGTCTAACCGGGGCACTAATCCACTGTCTGACAACCTGAGCCCGGACCTCGTGACCAACACCCAGACAGCTGACCGCGCACTGAGCTCATCAGACCCGACATGGCCTTAGGTCATAATCTCTTCCATACCTCAGTTTTCAGGCTTCAGAACCTAGACCTTATGTCCAATCACAGCCCAGGGGTGACTGTGATGCAGAAATCAGAACTCTTCCTTACCCATGGCAAGAAACCTTGTGGTTGGCATGTTGTCCAACGTTCAGTGTAGGAGAAACCAGCATTCACCCTGAGGCCCCGCCCATTCTTGAGTGCGACGAGGGCATAAACACGCATTGTGACTCTCAGCGTGAGTCCTATCCAGTAGTACTTCCTCTCAGTGGCTGGACCATTAGATGTCATAATGGGCTTTGACATGTCCCTAGGCCCCAATTTTTAACCAGATTTCTGGTTGTCCAGTCGCCCCTCCCCAGGGCTCTACTCTGGAATACCTCATTTGGTGGAACACCTGAGGTTGAAAAACAAAACAAAACAAATCAACAACAAAGAACAACAGACTTTTTCCATCCCACAGAATGACCCCAAACTCTTTGGACGGGGCCAAACCCCCAGAGAGTAAGATTCATCCATTTCCCATGAAGTCACCCGGAAATTACACGACCATGAGTGTTACGATATCCAGAGACACAAAACTTGAGCAAGAGCCTCACACTTGCCCTTTTTTCATATCCCGAAGAGTTCTCCTCATGGTCTGTAGATGAGTCAGTCCTGCCATACCTATGACCCGAAACATAGACCGAGTTTGTGTGTTTTCAGACAGCTGTCCAAACAGCCCTGGCCTACACACCCTACAGGCTAAGGACCCTTGGAGCCAAACCTGACGACTGTTCTTGCCCTATCCAAGGGAATTTTATGTGCCCATTCCAAAGGCCACAACCCTACTAATAGGTTAAACCTCCAAAGTCCCTGAGGCCATCCATATATTTGTGGCATCCCAGGACAAACAAGGTCAATCTGGGCCCATCTGAGCACCTACCGGCACCTAGAACCGCAGACTGATGTCCCCAGTGGTAAAAAGGAACCAACAGGCCCATAGGCACCTATCGGATCCATTGCTTTGGTTGCCAGGCATCTCTCCTCAGAGGCCTGGATTTCCATAACAGCATATGGCTGTTTATTGACTCACCCATCCGAGCAAATCTCATCCACACATGGGAAACATGCATGATGGAGCTGTGTGAATGCCTCTCTTTAGGAGAACACTTCAGGGCCCCAGTGCCCACCGCTTCATTCCAAGGTCTCCATAGACATAAAATCATATTAGATCACATCACGGGAGAGTCCATTTCAACTCAGCCTCCTCGGTTGCTCTACCAGATCCAGCAGATCTAACCTGTCTTGTTGCGTGGAGACAATTGTAATGCGAGGTGGCCTACCCAGCCATCCATCCTTAGAACCCTGCTCGGAATCATTGTCCTGGAGCCATCCAACAGGTCTCAATTGTCCTGCAGAAGAATCTTTCCAGTTGGGAGCTTCTCAGAACTCCCATAGTGGGAAAACCCCCATGGCTTCGTGATCCACCCCCCCCCTTCAAGAAGGGGCCATCAGGGACAGAATGTCCAACCTGAGCGATCGTCTGATCCTCGCCCTGGCTTCAGATGCACGAGATCTCGATTCAGGTCTGTAGATTGTCCTGCCATATCATCACCCAGAAACCTATGCCTAGCTTTGGTACTCAGACTTCCGTCCTCAGACTACTGGCCCACAAGCCCTCCAGTTTGGCAATCCAGAACTACAATGCAGCACTCTGCCTGCCCTCCAGAAGAAAAAAACATTGCCCTCTCAGGCTACCCAGAAACCCCAAATGAGGATCAACCAGCACGCCATTCGGCTGTACCACAAATATATAGGCTGACCTGGGCACTAATGCCCTTTCTGACACAGCCTGAGCCTGGACCTCCTGGCCCCACCCAGACAGCTGGCCTCACACTGAGCACATCATGGAAGGAGACTCCAACCTGACCCAACGGCTGATATTCGCCTTGACTTCAGATGCACGAGATCTTGATTAAGCTCTTCAGAGTGTACCTGCTGTGCCCTCACCCCCAAAACCTAAGCAGAGCTAGTGTTCTCAGACTTCCGTTCACTCTCCTGGACCACACGCCCTCCATTTTGGGATTTCCGATGACACAGTGATGCACTCTGCCTGCCCTCTAGAAGAAAAAACGTTGCCCTACAGGTCTACCCAGAAACCTCAAATGAGGATAAACCTGCATGCCACTCAACTGTACACCAATTATATCGTCTAGCCTGTGCACTAATGCCCTGTCTGACACAACCTGAGGACTGAATTCCCAACCGACACCCAGACAGCTTGCCGTACACTGAGAACATCTGAACCGCCATGGCCTTAGGTTGCCATCTCTTTCCAACCTGGTTTTCAGGCTACAGAAACCTAGACCTTATCTCTACTCGTTTCCCATGGGGTGAACGTGATGCAGAATCATAACTCCTCCTTCCCTCTCGCCAGAATCTTGTGGTTGGCATCTTATCCAAAGTTCAGTGTAGGACCCCCTGTAGGGCCTACAGGAGTAGGAGTAGGGCCCCTGAGGGTAGTGTAGGGTCCCTGAGGCCCTGCCCATGCTTAAGAGCTGCGGTGGGCACAAACACACATTGGGACCCTCAGTTTAAACCCTGTCCTCAAGTAAAGCCTCTCAGTGGCTGGACCATGAGCCCTCATATGGGGCCTGCCATGCCCCAAGTCACCCAATCTTAACCAGATGTAGAGACATCTAGTCACCCCTACTCAGGGCTCTGCTCTGGAATCCCTCTTTGGTGGGACATTTGAGGTAAGTCAACACAGAAAGGATTCCTCCCACCCCACAGAATGACCCCAATCACTTGGGATCAGGCCATCCCCAGAGAGAAAGACTCCTCCATGGCCCATGAGGGCCAGCCCGACATTCCACGGCCACTATTGACACAAAATCCAGAGACATAAGCCTCACCCTTAGGTCATAGCCCAAAAAAATTCTCCTCATAGTCTGTAGATCGGGGCCTGCCATACCTACGTCCCCAAACCGTGTTTTCAGACTTCTATCCTGACATCCCTGTCCCACACACCCTCCAGTCTGAGGCCCCTAAAGACCACACCTCAGGACTGAGCCTTGCCCTCTCCAAGGAAATTCTTCCCATTCCATTGGCCAACAACCCTACAGATTAGGAGAAACCTCCAAAGTCCCAGAGGCCATTCCAATAGTGTAGGCCGGCCCAGTACAAAGAGGGGTGATCTGTCACAAAGCTGAGCAACGACCTCAACTCACCCGTAGACAGATATCCCAAAAGAAAGGTATATTAAACTGGACAGGGCCCCTAGAACCGTAATTGGTTCCATTGCTTTTGTTTCTAAGCAATCTCTCCTCAGAGGCCCTGTTTTCCCAATACCCAGCATATGTGGGCTTCCAGAGATACCAATCAGAACAAATCTTGTCTCCACATGGGAAACTTATCCATTGAAGCTCTATGGTACACAAACCCGCATTATGACCATTCGGCGGAGAGTACATTGCAAACTCAGCCCCGTTGATTACTCCCCCAAGAGC